>NC_046262.2:36511623-36774123 GCF_009819885.2 Catharus ustulatus | reverse complement strand
TATGAAAGCTCCAAACAAAAAGTGATGCTGAGAAAAAGGAAAGATTTCTCCCACATTTAGCTGACGCTGCAGCATACTGCTTAACAGTTTGAGAACTTACAATGTCAGAACATATTTGCTAAGGGATAGAACATACCTGAGGATGAGAATTTGATGGTCTGGTTTTTTAATAGTTCCCTCTGCCTGTAGTCAAAAGCAGGTCATTTCTCCATATATACTCAGGAATATGTTCATATTAAAAAAAAAAGTATAAATGAGACCACCATTTTTATTTTCAAGTGCTTCTCAGACTGTGACTGATTTTTCTTGTTCTAACCTAAGCATAATCTTCATCATCAAAGAAGGAGAGATGAGAGGAAGGAAGTCTTTGAGTACAAAAAAACATAAGAACATGAGCATCAGCATATTAATCATCATAACAAACTGTATGAAGCAATTCCTATGTTCCTCTCTCTATAATGATATATTATTATGTAAATACAGGATGACACGATGACAAGAACATCTTCTGGAGTTTTGCAAATATTCCCCATGACCCAGACATTTTCTTCATTTGAAACAGTTAAAAACAAAATTTGTGTTCTCCATTATGCAATTAGAACTTCAGAAAAATGTGGCAAACTGTAAGGACACAGACTGTAGCCATCCACTGCCATTAACAAGAGAAAAGTGTATTGCAGCCAGACCCTTTCATTAAAAGTTTCTCCTTGTCTCTCTGTGTGCAGAGGTTAGTGCTCTTCTGCAGCACTTATTGGCAATGAAATGGCAGTTTGGAATATGGATTTGAAACACTCTTGTCTTCCTAAAAGACTGCAGTTCAGTGGAAGGCTCTGGTCTTCTTCATCAGCTTCCTAAATGCATTTGGGGTCAGCTTAGTGTCAGTTGTGATTCATCTTGTAAAGATTTATCAGTTTACACTTGGAACAACAAAACTGTGCACCTGATCACAGTGACACACTAAGCTTAGTGGCACCTTTCAGTCAGGTCTTTGTAAAAGAGGTGAACAAATTAAAAGTTTCGCCCTATCCTCTTCTTTTCTCAGTTTGAAGTTCTTCTGGTCACTGTCAGAAATTATTTCGGCACTTTGTTTGCACGCAGCTCTAGGACATTTTTCACTGCCATTTGTGGGGCCTTAATCTTTTAACAGGAAATTTACCTTTAATGAGATAACTAAGCACAGAGATATATATTTCATCTTCTTAACAGCTCAATGAAAGTTGAGGCTTCTTTTTTACTTTATTTTTTGCCTTTATTTCTTTTGTGAAAGCACTTGTGTGAAGAAGAAATAATAAAGCAAAACAACATCACTAAAAGGTATACATTTTGTGGGAGAGATGAAACAAAGCTTACTGCTACATTAGACAAAAATATAATCTGCAAAAGAATCTCCAAAAAAAAGCCCTTTTGATAAAATGAGTCCATAGCATAAGTGATTACCTTGAGTAAAATACTACTGTGCCTGAAAATCAGGGTAATGTAATCATCTTTAATGTAATCACTTATTCCTTATATATTTCATTTCAGTGTCTCAACCTGTTCTGATGTTTTCCTGTGTTTAAATTTCATATCTGTTTAGCCAGAGCATTTGACTTATGATTTCTTTTCCTGTACCTATACCTGTGTCTGTTAAAAATTTTGGGTCTGTTTTTGGGAAGTTTATAGTTATCAATTAATAATTGTATCTACTGCAAAAATAGCCACACTAAGGAAATTGTGTCTTTAAAAGGAAAGAATTAGGCAAGCTTAATATTCTCATCACACCATAATTCCACAGGAAATGTAGAAAAGAATGGAAAATATATTTCTGTGTAAAAAGTACTAACAGCCAAGGTGCAGTCATAATTTTGAACAAGCAATTAATATTACAGGTAGACAAACAGCAAGCTCTCAGAGCAATTAGATCTAGTATAAAAATCTGTTTCATGTACAATATTCTGAAGAAAAACCCCCCATTTCTTTGAGTTTTATTGATCTTCATAACAGTGTGTGAGTGATTCAGTTGGGAAATTTCCTACTCCCCTTCTTTACAATCATCATGTAACCAGGACATTTCAGCTTAGTTCAGGTTGTCTTTTCCTTAAAATATTTTGAAAGTAAACTGGTTTTAAATTATGAGAAAAATAAAAAAGCACTGAAAATAGTGTTTCTGAGACAGAAACACAAACTGTAAAGAAATCAAAATTAGAAGTCCAAATTTGAACTCTCAACCCTAGCTATATAGCTATGCATTAGCCTTAATGGGCTACCAACCCTCTACAATGACTTCAAAATATAAAGGTATTGTTTTGTCCCACCAGAGAGAGCCCATAATATTTCATGAATTAAAAAGTAACACAATGACAAATGCATAGAAAAAGAATTAATTTAGTTTACAGGTACAGTATATAAATATATATGTGTGTATATTTACTTATTTGCTATGTATTGCATAGCTTGCCTGAGATCCTAATGCTGAAGCCAGATCATCAGGCATATGAGTTTGACAGGAAGTGCATTTCCATGAAACAGCACCAGGGACCGATGTGAGCAATTAATCTCCAGATTCACAGAATCATAGAATATTCTCAGTTGGAAGGAACGCAGGCAACCAGGCACAAGGGTCTCAGAAGCTCAACAGCTGGACCTGCACAGACACACCACAAGAAACACTCCATGTGCCTTCATCTTTAGAGGAAAACTAGAGGGCAGTGTTAGGTTGAACAGAACAAAGACCAATTTGACTTCTATTTAATATCAATGTAGACTATAAATAAAATATTGTACGTATTAGAAGCTACTGAAAGAAAAGAAGAGCTGACTTTGACCTTTCTATGAAGGTTTTAGGGTCTTAGCTAAATTCCAGATTAGTTTGTTTTCTGAAAAGGTGCTACATTAATCATGTATCTGTCACTCACTTTCTCTTTCACATGAAAGACAGACTGTCAATTACTATACTAGCAAAAATAACTAGAACTGAGACTTGTATGTGCATGGGGGCAGTAACTAGATGGAGATGTGTCCTCCTTACAGGAAGGCGAAGCAAGAGTTTCAGTTATTTCTTACCACCCCTGTAATGCGGCAACCAAAGCTGTGAGTCAGGGGCACAGCAAAGAAATGCTGATTGTGACGCAGTAACAAATACTGATTGAGATGCCTTATTCTCCTCAGTTGCTCCTAGTAAGGTCACTGTCAAAATTTATCCTTCCTCCCAAAATATTTTCTTGTCTTTGTCTGTGTCTCAATATTTTCCTTACCAATATTTTCATATGCAGAAATGCCCAAGAAGAATTTACTCGTATAAATGGGGATTAGTTTTGAATTTCCACTTTTAGACATGCAGAGTAAAACTCTGCAATTAGTGTGACTTAACTATTTCCAAGTACAATAGTACGGTTATTGTTTTTATTTTTATGTAGTAAGAAAATGATGTAAAAATATTCTAGACCTTCGGTGATTTCTCAAACAGAAATTGCAACAGTTTTAAATGCCCAGCAATATTTTATGAACAGACCATCAGTACTTTGTAAAACTGACACTACTGAACTTCCAAAAAAAGATAGACTGAACATTTTATTAAGTAAAATTTCTTATCCTTGTAAAACACAGTCTTCTGTTTTTCAAATAATTAGGTGTTACTATCAAGTAAACACTCAGAAGATGTAATCTACAATATTTCATCAAATATATAAGTAATACTTCTTATTTAAAAATCGCTCTTGTTTTTACAAGACCAAACAAATATCTGGGTTTTTTTGCTAAAAATTTCAGGCTTCTCATGATGCCCCAGCACCACTTCTAGGCAGCATTAGACATTGTGCACCATTAGCTAATCATCAAGCCCAGTATTAGACAAAGATGAAACAGGTGTGTCTTTCAATTTGTAAAACCTTCAAATCCAAACCTACTTACAAAGTCACCCTATAGTTGTACTCAGCTCCAACCTGTTTGTCATTTAATCATCTGTTTAATTTAGTAAGGCTTTGGTTAAAAAGCATAATGTATCCTCTTCTTGGGCCTTAAATAATTGTCCGTGGTTACTGTTTCTAAATTAACATCTCTAGCCCTTCCTATAGTAAAAGGAAGTCAAGATGTACTGTACGGAAAAGAGCTTAATGTTTTAAAAGGCATAAATAATGACAAACATTTAAGTAGTAGAAAATAAACATACTTCTTTTCTCTCTTCCAGGCTAGTGGTTCAGGCACCAAAATTAAGAATGGAAACTTGATATTTGAGGATAGGTGGCTAAAATTGTCTCATATGCTGCAGTGCTGAGCATCACAAAATTTCCTGTGAGGTGGATTGCTCCCAGACTGGATCTAATCTAATTGATTCACATGTAGACATTTCCGTTTGGTAGCTTAAAATAAGATTCATAATAGCCAGCACACTGACCTTATTACAGGGATCTTTGCTTATCATGGCAGTAAGACATGCCTGGAGAGTACTCACACAGAGGCCTGATAGGAGTCATGCAGAGAAATAACTATTTCTCAGTAATGATTTGATTTAGGTTGTTCAGTCTGTCAACAGACAAGCAACTCTGGATATCTAGAAAATTTATTTTTCTACACATTTTTCTAGGTATCTGGTTTATTTCTATATAGGAAGGAAGTTTTTGAAATAAAGTCTGTGCATCTGAAAGAGCACATGAAAGACCATAATTTGCCCATAAGCTTTAAGTTCTGTTGAAGTACTGATCTAAATATTCACTTTTGTGTTTTTGGGCTTTTTCTTCCTTTCAGGTAGAAGGGAGTTTGATGTACAGACTAAAGAAAGACTAATTTGGATTTTAGCAACTTGATTAACAACGCAAGTTCTTGCTTCAGGAGGAGTCCTGTAAAGTTTTACTTAGACCAAAAAAAACAATTTACGTACAGTTTTGTTCCTGAGAAGTCTTATATACTACTTATTCTCCTTTTCTGAAATTTAATTCATTGTTTATGCATATGTTTAGAGTCATTATCCCAAAGAGATTTACTTCTCTTTTTAGAGCCACACTGTGAACAATTCTTCAAACCTCTGCAAGGGAAATAGTCACGGAGCACCAATATTTATGCCTGGGGAATATTCTTTGAAATTCTGCTTACCTTCACATCAGTTACCAGCAAAAGCCTAGTCCAAACAGGAGGAGTGCTTTTCTAAAGGTTCTGGATAGGGAACAGGACAAATATTCCCTGCTCTTGAGTAAGACCCTTAAATAGGAGGGAGGTCTGAAGGGATCAAGACAGCTTTTATGAAACACTTTATAAGCTATAGTAAGTATTGCAGCCCATTTCTGGAAGTATTGTGCGAGTGGAATAGTGATCTTGGAAAGCTGATGTTTTCATCTGAAGAGCCTTTTTTCTTGACACTGTCATTTGTTATCAAAGCAAGAGAAACTGCACAATAATTTCTTTAGTTTAGTTGGGGGTTTTTTGCATGCAAAGGGAAAAAATTCACAATTGCTGTATTCCAGAATAAGATGCCAAGATGTGACCTTGTAGATATTTCACATGTCTTCTCATAAAGCTTCACAGTTTCATCTTGCTCAGGTACTTCACATCACACACAAATAGCAGTGTTTTGTGGCTTTAGAAGTCGTAAATGTTTTATATACTGCAGAGAGATATATTTGCTGTAGGTAGTGGGGCACAATACTAAGAAATCAGTGAAGTAGTAGCTTCTTTAAAACTCCAGGCAGCCTCATAAGCAGTAGAACCATCTCTTTGGGTCATCTCAGCTGAAACTACAATTTGGGAACAAAAAGCAAAATATATATCGAATCACATTATTCTATCCCTGAACAGTGAGTCTTTTTCTAGTCTTGAGAATTTACTCTTTGTTTGTAGCAGCAGGAATAGGTAGAGACAATTCAAGCACTCCTTGAGCCCTTGCAAAAGTGGAAAAGGGTGTCTGGTTTATATATTACATTTGCAATTCCAGAAAGCTCCTGGCAAGTCTTTCCGTAAAAGCTGTTAAGAAGCCAAGATTTTGGACCATGTAAGGGATGGTCTTCCAAAGAATATATGACTGCTAAAATTCTATTAAAAAAAGAGTAATACAGATTCAATATTCAATATAGAGGATGACTAACATTGAATTCCATCACAGAGATTTTTTCCTAGGACCTGTGTTTGTAAAGGATTAGGAAATAAAAATTTGAAAAATGAATTGATAATGATGTACAGCAGTTGATGGGAGGAAATGCAAAATTACTAAGGTTTGCATAAAAATTTCATAATGGAAAGTGAGAGAGGAAACTAGATTAAATTAAGTGGTGCTGAATAAAAAATAAGGAACAAAGAGAAAATGTGTGGTCTAAATTAAAATTTACTGGAAGCAAAATGGATTTCAGAGGTAACCTGGACAACTCTCTCTGAAATATAAAATGAAACAGAACCGCAAACAACTGCTAGCTGAAAAATAGAAATTAAAAAAAAATATATATAAAAGCCTATAGCAGCAGTTTAAGTTTCATGTCTTAAAAGACATGAAACAGAACTCTAACACACAGGAAGACAAGAGGGGTAGTCAGGAGTATGGAATGTTTTCTGCAAAAAGAGTAAGGAAAGAGGTTTTTCACTCTCAGAAAAAAATGGCTGAGAATTTGAGAGTTATCTATGAAATCATTAATGTCTCGAAGAAAATGGGTAGGTAGGGCTGTTCACTATTTCAGGTAGAAACTAGTTTAAATTTTATTGTATTTTATTTAATTACTGACCAGAAATTAAAATAAAAGTATTTTTTAAAACAAAATATAATTACATTTTGGTATACATTTTGGTAAACAATTATATTAATAGAAGAGGAGTGAGGGAAAAAACAGTTGTGAGAAACAACTCTGAAAACGATCATTGAAAAAGAAGGAATAAGAGGTGTTGAAGGGAGCAGAGATTCCAGTGTAGCCAGTGGGAAAGATGGTGAAGAAGGTTTTTCCCTGCAGCTCATTAAGGACCTCATGGCAGAGCAGGGAACAAAGCGGACAGGAAAGAATGGCAGGTGTGAACTCTAATGAACTGAGTGGCAACACTCCATTACCCATCCCACTGCTAGGGCTATGGAGTCAAAAAGGAAAGGAGTTAGTAATAAACACAATGAAGCTAAGACTGGAAATAAGGGTGAAAAAGGTGTTTCAGTTTTGTATTTTTTTCTCATTATCTAGATCTCTACTTAAATTTGTAATAAATTAAAATACTTTCCCCAAGTTGAAGCTGTAACTGGTAAGTAATCTGCCTGTCTTTGTCCTACTTGAGGATTTTTTTTTTTTTTCCTCCTCCTGTTTGAGGAGGGATAGAGAGTGAGAGAGTGGCTGGATTGGTGCCCTGTGGCTGGCCAAAATCAACCAACCAAAAGGATCTACTAAAGGTCCACTAAAAAACATAGAACTACATGCAATATTCACCTCAAAAAGTGTCTGCAGATTGCAGATGCCCAGCAAGCAGAAAGGTTAGAACAATGAGTCTTCTGAAGATTCAGGGTAATCTGTGTTTCTCTGGTTCCTTTCCTTCATCTTTAAGTGGCAAGTTTTTCCTACCAATGAGGGATGGAAAAATGGGTTAACTGAATCTCAGGCGTGACTCAGTGAGAAAATTATTAGGCAAAGACCTTACACCTCGGCCTCACATCTGAAATGTAAAATTTACCTTGCTCTTTTATGCAATGTAAACAGTCAAATATCTCCCGTCAGAATTGCTGAAATCTGATGGGCGGTTCAAAAGCGTAGGCAAATAGAAAATAGATGACTGCAGGCAATATGTTTGCAAGTGACTATGTGTTAGACACTAAGTCATAGAAGGTGAAAATCACACAACAAACTGATGAAGGAGTATATTATGTCCTTACATGAGTCTTTCTAAAGAAAGAAACACCCTGACTCAGGGCTGGATTTTAACATACAGTAATTTCACGAATACAAGCCGCACCAATTTGACCAAAATTTTGGTGGAAACCCGGAAGTGCGGCTAATATTCTGGGGCGGCTAATCTATTAACAAAATTCTAAAAGCTGCCAACACGGAAGTGAGAGCCCGCGGCAGCCCCAAGCCAAGCTGGAGCCCGGCCGGCCCCGGCAGAGGTGGGAAAGCCTGGCAGAGGCGGGGCCAGCAGTGTGGGGGGCGGGCGGCAGAGCCTGAGCCAGCAGGGTGGGGCAGGGAGGGCGGCAGAGCCTGAACCAGCATGGCGGGGGAGCCCGGGAGAACTGGGGCTAGCAGTGCAGGGGAGCATGGCAGAAGCAGGAAGGCCGGCGGGTGGGGGCTGCCTGGCAGCGGGGGAAGCCCAGCAGAATCGGGGCCAGCAGCATGGGGGAGCCCGGCGGTGCGGGGGGTCTGCAATGCCGGCCAGGGCGAGGAAACGCGGCGGCGGTGCAGACGGGAGGGGGCGGCCGGCGAGCCTGGTGGGGCGGCGGCGGCAGCCCTGCCGGCGGCGCTCGCGAAAGCGGCGCTCGCGAAAGCGGCGCGGCGCGGGGCGGGCGCGGAGCTCACGAGGCGCGGCGCTCGCGAGGCGCGGCGCAGGGCGAGCGAAAAGCGGCAGCGGGGCGGGCGGCGAGCCCGGCGGCGGCAGCCCTGCCGGCCGGGCGAGCGAACGCGGCAGCGGGGCGGTGCTGACGGGAGAGGGGGGCCAGCGAGCCCGGCGGTGGCAGCAGCACCACCGGCCAGCCCCGCCGAGCCGTGGCGCTGAGCTGGGCCACCCGGCCCCGTCGGCAACCATGAGCGGGCCAAGCCTTCCTGGCCCCGCCCCGAGCCAGTAAAGCCCGCTATGCCGCGATCCTGTTACTAATTGGCCAATTTGTGAAAGCTGCGCACGGATTCTCGCGACGAACGAAAGTGCGGCTAATATTCGGGGTGCGGCTTATCTATTGACAAAGACAGCAACATTGTCGAGGCACCGGGGGTGCGGCTTATAATCCGTGCGGCTTGTATTCGTGAAACTACTGTATTTCCCTTCACTTACGCATTTTTCTGCACAGCATGGACTGATAAGGCATTACACAAGGCAGCATGAAATTGTCACAGACAGCTTGGCCACAGACATAACATGGATCTGAGATTCAAGTGAGGGCAGCCAGGGGACTGGCAAGCAAATCATCGGAGAACACAGAAATTCTCTCCCCACTCTTAGTAAAATGTGTAAGAATTAAGTCACCCTACATTCATATTCTTCCTACATTCATAATTCTTCCATAACTCAACCTCAAGTACTTCCAAAGAAAGGAGAAAATAAATCAGTAAGGAAACAGATTTCAATGTCAAACATTAAAGGAATAATTATAAACAATAGAAAGAACTTTTTTTAATTATGAAAAATACCTTGACAGCATGCTTTTAAATCATATATAATGGAAAACAAGGTGAGTCACATAATCATACTCCTTTGACACATAACAATCTTCATCAGTGATCTTCATCCTGCCCCCGTGTCAAGCCTGTATAAAGGAGGCAGGATCCCTGAAATATGGTGAACATGCATCTAATCTGATACATTGAAAATGGTTATGCACTCACAAAAATTGCATCTTTTGAAACTACTCAACTTACTGTAGAGCAACTACTTTTTAAGATATAAAATATTAATTGAATATATCTTAATTAAGAAAAAAACCAACAGCATACAAGATTGAAGACATCACAGATAGATTATTTATGATAGAAACCTAAAATCCCTTCAGAGTTTGCCAAATGTAAGATGAAAGAAATGATGTTTAGTGTGGTAGTGTTCTGATTAGTTGAAATCTTCCTTGGTAAACAAAGGACTGACCATAACCACTGGGACTGAAGCCAAATATTAACTTTAGGTTTAGGGATATGTTTTGTTGTTATTTGTTTGTCTGCTTAGTTTTATTATTGTTACATTGCTGTTACAATAATATTATTATATTGTTACATAGTACATATTCCATAAACCTCCAAAGAACTTTTGTTCTATACCTAAGCCTGTAACAAAGGAGCGGACTTGGTGTCCTCTTTTTTTTTTTTTTTTCCTTTTTTTTTTTGTTGTTTGTTTGCTTGCTTGCTTGTTTACTTGCTTGCTTTTTTTGGTGGGGGGCTGTTGGTTAGTGGTTTTTGTTTGGGTTTTTTTTTTTAATTTTGGTTTGGTTTCTTTGTTGTGGTGGTGGTGGTGTTTTTGTAGTTTTTAGATTCTCCTGATAAATCTATGGCATAGTCCAATGGCTCAAATCTAGAAATTGAATTCACTGAAAAACTTTACTCCAAAGCAAACATATATCAAATAAATTACCACAACTTCCTTTCAAGGTGCACAGGAGCCTGGTAGAATATAACAGAAGAATAAATTGAACTAGGTTGCTTCATATGTCTCAGAAACATTATTTATCATGAAAAATAAGCAGTATAACAACATTTTATCAGAATACACCCCAGCTGTCATTATTTCCTTTTCCTGATGTCTAAGAATTACATAACATATTTTTGCAAATGAATGTCCTGAGGAAAGGTGACCAGTTCCATTTTCCCACCACCATTCCACCTGAGCAACTGAGAAGAATTAGAAAAACTCTTATTTGCTCTTTAAAGTTTTTGGGTAGCAATTTTACCTGCTTAGGATGAGACCTCATGTCATAGGTACATAAAGGTAGAACTTGAGAAGAACGCAGGTGCCAGGGACAAAACCTCACATCACTGCATGCTCAGAATTTCTGTTATTGTATGCCTTAATGGAGAGATGGATTAAATTAATGGTTGACTACAGAAGGGAATTTTTATTCTTTTCCTTTTATTTCCAGTAACTTACCATGCCTTCTGAATGGATTGTGATTTAATTAGATTGCTAAATTTTTTTCAGAAATGTAAAATTGTATCATACAGGATAATACTTGCTGCTGGTAAAGGAATCATGTTTAGAAAACTGGATGGACCCAGAAAATCACAGGGACTTCATAAAAGGCTCATGTGATCAGTGCTATAAGCACCGATGAGCAGTTTCTTAACAAATGAGAAAAGATCTCTGTCAGAGAAAAAATATGAACTGCCTCCCTGAAGTATAACTTTTGAATCTTGAAAAACTGAATTTAAAGAAATATTTCCTAGAAAGGTCATATATCTGTCAGTGTCTTTTTTTTTTTAAGTGTAAAATTCTATTAAACATTTTCATCCCCTCTTTTCTGTAATTCTGTTTTGCAAACATTTTCCTCACCTTCCCTCTTCATTCTTTCCCCGCCTGCTCCAACTATAGTGGAATTTCTGACACAGCAATCAAACTCCTAGATGAGTCAGATTTGCTTACTGTATTGTACTCACATATGTAAAAGAAATAATGTCATCTCTGTTCTCATCAATGTTAAGATGTTCTATTAAAAATTCTGCTCTTTAGTTCTTTTCTCTGACTGTCAGAGAAGGCTTTGGGAGCTTTTTTTTTTTAGTTTTTTTTTCCCACTAAACAGTCTAAAAACCAAGAGATAATGATTTCTCACCCTGTAGCTGTTTAGAGAATTCACTCTGTATTTTACCACTTATGTTTCCTTTTTTGATAAGAAAAAAAATAAAGCTATTTTCTGATCACAAGCAACTCTCAGAATTACCAGGTGGCAATTCTAGGGTAAAACCATGCTGTCTAATGTTGAGAAAAAATTATTTACATGCCTTTGTGTCAATTTTACTATATTATTTTATCTATTAAACCAGTATAACTTTATAGCATCTAAATTATTTTAGCTCATAAGTCCTACTTTCACACTTATTTTGAGCACAGTCTTGCAAAGAGATTTAAGGATTGTAACAGGGATTTAGTTCAGTGTATTTCTATTGATTCAAAAATCTCAAAAGATATATGTACATTTAATTTTTTTATCTGAGATATACACAAACTTATGAAAAATTGTATGGATATTTAGAGGGTAGTATAAAGAATGCGAAATCTAAAAGGCTATGCTTTGATTTCAACGGATATAGAGTGTGCTGAGATTTGTTCCACTTTCAAAATCATACATTTCTGAAAGTTTCAGGAGAATACCTCATTTGGCAGACATGGAATAATTTGTATTAATACTATATCTATCCCAATCTTTTCAACTAGGCGTGCTTTTGTGCCCTCGACAATGTAGCTCTAATATCTCCCCAAATGTGGTAATTAGAATTCTGAGCATTTACATTGTTCTATAACTTGTTGCACGGAGATGTGGTGGCTCCATGGAGGTGTTGAAGGCCAGGTTCAATGGGGAGGTGAGCAACATGGTTAAGTGGGTGGAATCCCTGCCCATAGTGGAGGGTTGGAAGTAGGGGATCTTTAAGGTCCCTTCCAACCTAATCCATTTTATGATTCTGTGGGGTTTCAAGCACCAAGATTTACACAAAATTATTGACTGGAAGGATGTTGTGTGGGACACTGCATTCACAAATATGCATTGATGATTCTAAATGGCAGTTTTTACTCTTTTTGAATGATCTCTTGTTCTTGAGCTTTGCAATAGGGAAAAAGGATGTTCTTTGCTATTTCTTCCCTAGCATTTATTATTTTTTCAATTTTTATCCTGTTTCTTCTTCTTCATTTCCTTTCTAAGATTAAAAAATTCTTTTTCAGTCTCTCTAAAGTGTTTTTCGACTCCCTTAACAGACTTCTCTTCATAATAATTTCCTTCATCTTTCACTGAACAATTTCAACTTCTTCAATATCCTTTTCGAGATAGGAAGACTTATATTGCTAGAAAATTGAAAATTTTAGTTGAGGGCCCTGCTGCTATTTTCTTTAGAGTGGCAACATACTATCTGTATCATTCCCTTTATGGGATTTAAAAGTTTTTAAAGACAAAAGCTGAGTAACAAGAGAAGTTTTTCCTTCCTAATGGCTGGGTTTACTTAGTGCAATCAGATAGCTTTAAATTTTCTTACAGACCCTTGAAACATGTAAGTACATTTGTAAGTAATGGAATAGCACTGTATCTATGTGCTATTTCATTAATCATGTTCTCTTTTGTCTGTATATGTGCTTAAAGCATTATATAGGACCTCAACATGGAATCCCACAGGGTCTTGCTACCAATACTTACAGTCAGTTTAACCTCACTCTTTGCTTGTTTTCTTTTGTCTGGGATTTATCTATGATGTTATATATTTTTTCTCATTGCAGATATTATGCTCCTATAACAGCACACAAAGATGACATCTCTCAAATATTTTCACAAATTTCACTAAATAATACCTAGTCATTCATCTCCTTCCAAAACTTAAAGAAATGCTCAAAAAACTGTATTAAAGGACATGCATGAAAAGAAATTTGCACAAAAATCCCATATCAGAGGATAATTTTCAAATTTTCAAAGTATTTTCACTGTGAAATTTGTGATACAGGAGCAGAAAAGATGAGGTTGAGTGTAGGGAAGTGCCACAAATGGGACTTCTCAAAAACAGCACAGATTTTAACTCCTTGACTGCATCCAGTAGCTGCCCCAGAAAGGGCTTCTGAGAAAGCAGCTAAAAATCTCACCCTACCATAGCACTTACTCCATGCCAGCAGGCTTTCACAGCACTAAATCCCTTCCAGATGTAAACACCCGAAGCCCTGATCTTCAAAGATTAAGACAGGTCAAATCTTTCTAACAAAAGCTGGAGAAAGAAAAAAATCCTTTCTACTCTATTGCTTGTTATTGACCAGACCAGGGATTATGGCAAGTGGTGAGGTCTGGGGAAACCCTCTGGTGGCACATGTGAGGGAGCCTAGCTTGAATGAGCAAAAGGAGAACCTGCCTAGCAGATCCTTGTCACATAACTCAGGTGACCCAGCACATTTCATCTGGTACACTCAGACATCAACAGCTTCAAATAGCAGGTAAACTACAGTTCAAATTAATAGGTTCTGTGCTCTTTGATGTCCACTCTGAAGGAAACAGCTCAATAACAGCAGGGAATTTCCTACTGACCACAGAACCAAACTGAGGTCATCATGTTATTTTACTGTTAGCATCCTCTCCATACATTAAATGCTTTGATAATTTGTCTTTTGTGAATGGAAGACCATTTCACTCTGACTAGTTTCAGAAAATTCCCATGGCTTAACAACAGTCTTTTTGTTTTTTTAATTCTTTTTCAGAGATATTTCATCTTTTTTTGATTATTTATAAGCAGTGTAATTCTGAAGCTAGAGAGATGTTCAGAGAGGACTCCAGTGAGTCATTCTAGTTTGTGAATCAAAGAGTCATAGAATCACCAGGGTTGTAAAAGACCTCTAAGATCGCCCAATACAACTGACAACTTAGCACCACCACCATGTTTAGCACTAAACCAAGCACCATATCCAGGGCTTTTTTTGACATGTCCAGGGATGGTGACTCTACCACCTCTTTCAGCAGAGTGTTCCAGCACTTGGTAATCCTTTCTGTGACATGACCAGGAGAAAAAGTAGAAAAAATCCTCCATGTACCATGACTTTCCTGCAGCGCTACCTTTTACCATGTGTAGTTAATACAAATACTGCTTCAGGATCTGAAAGCAGATAAGGCTATGTGCTGGTATCCCAGACACACAGGTATCCCAGAGTAATTTTGCTATGCAAGTAATGATGATGATAACAATTAATAATTATTCTGTTCCATTGGAAATTTCCACTAAGTGGTAATCTCCTGTTTTGAAAGTCCTAATATTTTGTTTCTATGTGATGCTAACTACCAGGTAGGATGCTAATGGAAAGGTACATGACCAATATTTTAATAATCATAATTGTAATCACATAAACTCTTATAAAGCTAACCTTTTATTACGTTAGTTGATACAGAAAACTTCTTGTAGTCAAAAAAATAAGTTAGGTGGGAATTAATTTTCAGTCTAAAACCTGAGTTTACAACATTTTGAAAGGGATAGATAGGTATAAGGTTTAATCTTGAACAGATACTAAAATTCTTAGGATTTTGAGAAGTGTTGGCCCTGTATTAATGTAAGGCGTAGGGTTAATAATGGATAAGTAACAAAGAGAGGAAGTAAATGATTATATTTAGAAAATTAAAAAAATTCAGTAATGAAGTAAACAGCTTGTCTTACAGATTAATTTAAGTAGCAATAATTAAATCAAATCAGTGCTTCCAAAAATTTTACTGAAGTAATTTAGCAAGGCAAGAATTGGAATATTAAAATTAAAAAGTACTAGTGACCTCACAATTGAAATTTGGTCATAAGATAAAACTGACTGGATGGATGGATGAAAATATTGCAAAGAGTGGCATCTCCACAAAGGAGCAATTTGTCTAAGTCAGTAAAAGACATGTGTGAGGTTTTAATGTTCCTGCTCTCCTCACTCATAGTGTCAGATTTTGAGGCAGCTCTTTACTTTTACTCTCAAGATCTTGCTGGAATAAACTGCCAAACATCTCTTACACCTCCATGCCATCTAATTATAGCCTGTAATACTTGAGAATGCTGACAGTGCTGAGCTATTGACTCTTGACACTCTCTAAAGCACTTAATTATCTTTTCACACGAGCCCCTTTGAGACCTGTCAACTTCTTTGTATTGTTTATAAAAAAGTCGCATATTAAGACTTCAGGATTGTGCACCTGAAGTCAAACTTGCACATACACATGGACTATTAAAAGAAGAATTTAATAATTGACAGGACAAGAAATGAAAGAATTTGACTTGGTAAGACTTCTCAAATAAGTAAAACAAGAAAAAAAAGTCCCTTTACAAAGATTCCTGGAAAAAAATGGAAATAATTTGAGGTTTTGGACTCATTTTGCTGAATATTAAAGGAAAAAAAAACACTAATAGTTAAATGACTTGTATTATTTATTCTTGTTTCATGACGTTAGGATCCAGAGTCAAAATTTAGTCTCTTTCCAATGAAAAATGCATTTAGGCATCCCAGGTAAAAAAGACAAAAACGACCTAATTTTTTTAAGATGTCCCATGTCCCCTAGAACCCTACTAAATACTACTAAAATGTAAAGAAAATTTTCTTAGTTGAATGAAATGCTGTGGTCAACATAATCTGAATTATAAAAGATACATGAATGATTTTTACACATTTTGGAAGTTTTTCAATGTAAACCTGTTGAGGTTATCCCTTAAGTGTAATTGGAAAATAAGATGTCATTCATGATGTTTGAACTCTTGTGAAATACTAACTATCCCTGTAAATTTTGGTTACACAGTATTACATCCTTCAGGTATAACAGCTTGATGACTGGATGCATGCAACACAGATTTTACCATACTTAGGATTTTCTAGCAAATTTGAAGGTTTCAACTCATTTATGTAATTTGGAACCATTCCTTCTACATAATGTAAAGTGTGTATTGCCTTTGTATAATGTTATCTTGAAAATAGTTATAAGCATTGTCACATTTACTCACCAAGATAGTGAGTTAATTAGTCTAATAGTGACAGAATTCTGAGTCTGGACATGAAACACGTCTACCACAAGTCTTACCTATCACCTTTTGTCTCTCAGTAAGGTAATTGTAATAGTCAGTATACTTGTAAGAAAGTAGCTAGTTCCTGAGCATTTTCCAAATGACAAAATCAACAGCCTTCCTAAACAATCCATTTTTAAACACACTGAGTTCTTTTTGAACATAAGCATTAATAATGAATAAAACACCTAAAAAAATAAAAAATAATAATCTTTTTTTCAACAGTTTCTGTAAGGCATAATAGTATTTTCTTGCTATAAACACGGAATCAACCTTCTGGAAATAGAACAAATTTGAGACACTGCAGCATATTATACCATGCGCATATCAGCATCCTTTCTTTATCACAAGACTTACTAATCATACAATTATGTATATGTGAAATATTGTCTTATGCCTGAATTTGGAGCACTTAAAAGTTGGCATTGTGATGATTAAGAGAAATAGCAGCAGCATATATTACATTTAGGAAGTGTGAGGGTAGCTAGGTTATCCTGTGGCAGCAAAGTGACTAAATGTCTGTGCAGACAACCAAGGGATCAAGCTCATTAAGATTTTTGCTACATTGCACAAAATAGTACATTCTGAAGGAGAGGAATTGGAGGATATTAGATAAAAAGATTTAGTTTGGGTTTTCTACACCAACTTTAATTTTGTATGTGTCAAGTTTCTACTAAGTAAGTTTGGAAACCAAGCTACATGAAAACAAATGAAGTTCTTTACTTCAAATAATGATTTCCAGGGTGGGGAAACTGATCAACTTGAAATCTCAGTGCAATTATTTCTAAGACAAATTCTTAGTGTGTTTCACATTCCTTGACTTACTTGCACGAAATAAGCGTCAAAAAGACATATAAGGATATAAGAAGCAGTTTTATTAATGCATTCTAATTATAAAACAAAATAGAATAGGGCACCAATAGCACCATCAGTAATTACAGTTTCTCCTTTTAAATCATTTCAATTTGATGTCATGACTTAAAGGAATAGCATATCCTCCATGAAATTTGGTCCATCTCTACGTCTCAGATGCTTAGTTCTCAATTATGAGCTTTAAACAAAGGCTTTAAACCTTTCCAATTTACTTTACCCTTGCATTTTCTGCAATCACTCCTAAACTGCTTTGGTGACTTGGAAGGCTGCTCCTCTTACTGCTCAAATGATTGTTCTTTTGCACTTTTTAAGAAATTTACTGCTCTAGATACTTTTTCTGTCCTTTAGCATCACTAGCGTGACTTTACATTTTTCTCTAGCTGTAGAAATTGCATTAAACATGCAGTAGAAAAGCTCTGTACTGTGAGCTTTGCTTTGTGTGACTTGTCACATAGTGGGTGATACGTTGTCCGAGGACCTTAATTTCTGAATATTCCATGTTATAGCAAACAGTAGCCTATAAAGACCAAGAATGTGTGCATAATATGGAATGGACATGCTAATTGCTTTCTTCAGACCTTTATTTCACCTACCTGAACCTTTTTTCCTGCCAAAGTAAACACAGAATTAAGAGGAGGGGAAAAGTTTGGGTAGGTCTCAGACAGTGTACCAGGAGAGGTTTTCTTTGCAAAAATTTCACTGTAGTATACAATTATACAGTTCCTAGAGTTCTTTATATTTGAATTATAAGACGTTTTCAACTTTTAGTGAAGCTAGGGGTGGGAAAAAAGAAAAAGTTTTATCATTCTCCAACCATTCACTAGAGTATATTTCATAATTCAGTTACAAGCAAGAACCACAAAACTGAATATCACAGATATTTATTTTAGAAGGTTCTACATTCTCCATAAATATTTGCTGTGGGTCACACTTCAAACAGTCTATTTAATTATTTTTCTTCTGTAATTGTCACTTAAACTCATCCTGAATGTGAGCATTAGCGGGGGGGAAAAGAAGGTGGTTACCTCTCTTCCTGTAGTTTAGTAAGATATTTAAGATATCTTCCTTCCATAATTAAATTATCCCTGTTCTACTTTTCCATACTCTGTAAGTCCTAATCCTATTCGTGGAGCAAGATGAAAGAACAGTTAGTGACAATGTTCTTCCTCCTTGAGAGAGAAGCATATCACATCTGAATTAATTCTGTTTTTCAGTAGCCCAAATTAGGCATTTCAATTTTTTGTAAAAGAGCAAAAATCTCCTTCCAACAAAATTTCACATACAATTTACTTAGTTCAATGTGTTAGCTCTAGTTCTTTCCACTTGAAAGCAAAAACTAAAAATGCAATAAGTGTTACCCAAGCCTAAAAGACTTGCTACTGTATTACAGCTATCTCAGTAATATTGTTACTATACATTTAGTAAAATGAAGACAGAAGACACAAATTCTCATCAGTATTTCTAGTGTTAATTCATAAAGAGAAATACATCCTCAGGGACATAAATCACATTCTTTGTTGAAAAGCAGAAATGAGGCAGAAGAGAAAGAATAAGGAATGAAAACTGTGTACACTGTGTGCTACATAAATGTAAAAGCATAATTATATTAGAGCAGAAACAACAAATCAGATTTACCCAGTTTTCCTCAAACTTGAAACACTACCTCATGGTCCTTTCTGGAAGTAGAAAGTCTCAACTTTATCCTCCAAATAAATACAAAGAAAGAGGACATCCTTCCCTTATATTTAATGGAGATGTAACCAAAATCATCAGAAGGAAACACCTGTCTTTCCTACCATAGTCTACCTACAACAGGCACCCTATCCTACACCATGCTTATTTTTCTGCTTTCTCAGCCTTCACAACTGCAACCTCTCTAGTGCAGAGCAAGAAAAACTGCTTTCCTGGTAATCCTAAAACCTCAATTTTATCTGTATGTCCGGAGACGTTTAGCTTCATTCTGCATTTGCAGACTGTCCTGTTTTTACTATCTTCCATCCTCTGGTAACCTATTGAGCAGTTCATGCTTAAAAAAACCCCTATCCCACACTCCCCTGCTCCTCCCCTCCAAAATAATTTCCCCAATAAAACAAAACACAAAAAAACCCAAACAAAACCAACCAAGCACAAAACAAACAATAACAAAATATCGGGAAAAAAACCATCTAAAACCACCACGATTATTTCTTTGCAAGCTGGAAATAATTTAAAGAAAGAGGAGAACTTACAGTATCTGTCTAAAAGCAAAAGACAAGAGAAGCTCAATCAACTTCAGTTCGATACAAGCAGAAGTTGCAATTCAACTCTAAGCAATCAATGAGACAAAGAATAGAAATATAAGTGTCAAAGGAATAGTAGGAAATGGTAACTGGAACCTGAAACTACTAGAAAGATATAATTTCTGTAGTGAAGGTAATTAAACAGCAGAATATTTTACAATATTTTTCAGCTGATATCTTTATGTTAACTCTTGATGCCTCTTAAAAGCCATGCTCCAGTCCAACAGGAAACTGCAAATTTTAAACAGACACCAGTTGAGGAAATTTTGTATTTTCTCACTGTAATATCTGGCCCCAAAATCAATTACTTGTCATCTATTTTGCTCATCTATATTTTGCTCTATTCCTGGGTTGGCTGAACAATACATGTTAGGAAGATATAACATTAGCAATGCATAGAGTGCATTACACAGAGTTTCATATAACCACAGGGAAAATTACTTTCCACATGGGCTTGTGAAAATCTTGATCACATACCTCGTAGAGCATAAACAAGGTGTTCTCAGGCACACAGTGGTGTGTGTGCAGTCTGACTGCACAGTGAAATTTAGGAGTAGTGACAGAAGACATATCTAGAGATGCTCAAGATCTATATTGAGACCACCCAGTACCCTGCATAGTTATCACACACGACCTTCTACAGTTTCTGCAATACCTCTATACCACAAATAAAAGCAAACGACCGAGAAACTTCAGGTTTCCTAAATTACTCTTCCTTTGACTGCTGACAATGAGGACCTATTTTCACAGAAATGATAAAAAAGAAAATACAAATCCCTTTATCCCTACATGAAAAGTAACTCAATATGTCTCTTTAACCACTTTCGTAGTATTTCTTTACCTTGAACATTTTTCCTTTGATTCACTAAAGCAATCAAAACAAACTAAAAAAAACAAATGAAAATAAATAATGAAAGAAGATGAAGAGCAGCCTTTAAACATAGCCTTGGTTTACAGTTTAATGACCTTATCAATATAATAAGTGTCTATTTCATCTGGGGCCTGCTGTTTTTATGTTATATTAAATTAACTACTTATGAAAATATTGGTACTCAAGACAAAATTGTGATTTTCCTTATACAAGGAGTTTCCTTAATAGAAATTCAAGTTTTATTAGTACAGACATGTAGACATTTTTTTCCAGTTTTTGATTATTCTTGCTTCAAATATTTGCACAGAAAAGAAACATAACTCAGTTTTGGCCAGAAAAAGATTCGGCAGGGAAATTACTTGAATGCAAAATTTTTTTAAAAATTCACTTTACTCATTCATAGACTATATCAAAACATGCAAAAGAGGTAAAAAGTAATTGAAAATTTTTTTAAACAAATTAATGTTAACATTATTTTATGCTTTACTCTCCAGGGTTTTTTTGTGTATTATTCCTAAAAAATGCATTTTATCTAAACTTTTAATAATTACCATTCACATTTGCTGGTACAGTTACACCAGTATAGAAAGATTTATAATGTTATGATGAAAAAATAAAAACATAGTAATAATAAAAATAATTAAACACATAATGGACAATGAAAACTAGTATTTGTGAGGGAGATGCCTATCTCATTTATAACAAGAAAAACCTATATACACTCACTTTCTTCTCTCTGAACTTGATTTTTCTTTAATAAAAATGTCTATTAAATACTTGACATTTTGTCTATTCTTACTCCACAATTGAATTACAGCTTTAAAAGATATAGAATTAGATTAAAAAAAAAAAAAAAAAAAAGGGGTGGGGGGATAGTTTTTCAAGCAAAAACAAACTGTAGGTTTCTACATGCATCGTCTATTTAATACAAAATTTTATGGCTGTGGTCTTTGAAAATTAGGTGGGGAGTGATGTTACTTTAACAGCATAGTCATCCTTCTGAATATGGTAAAAGAACAAGCAAAAATATTCCCTGTCCTTCAGTCAATTTCTAGTTTTCGAACTGATATAATTCAAGGTGAAATACCTGGAGATTTTAAGTAGCTTTTAATGCCAGTACATGTTAATTTAGAGAGATGTCATGTTTAAAATGGTATTTTAGAGAGCAGGGAATGTTAGAATTTTTAGAATTCTTTTTTTTTTTTTAATTATTTTCCTTCTTGAGAACAAGGGCATTCTGTATATGCTCCAGGAAAGACTAATCCTGACTAAGAATTTATTCCATGTACAAGAGGCTATCACTACACTTAAACTTCAACTAAACCTTATAAATAGACTACCGTAATTTCACAATTACAAGCCGCACCGACTACAAGCCGCATCTCCGGATGTCAGCAACATTTTGTTCTTTGTCTATAAATAAGCCGCACCTGATTATAAGCAGCTCTGTTGTTCGTAGCGAGGACCCGCTTGCAACAAAGTTGCCAAATAGTAACAGAATCATGGGATCACAGGGTTTACTGGCTTGGCTCAGGTCATGTGGGCTCAGCCCACTCGGGCCGCCAACAGGGCCAGGTGGCCCAGCCTGGCGCTGCCACTCAGCGGGGCTGTTTGGGGCAGGCCACTGCTACCGTCGGGCTCGCTTGCCCTGGCCCAGCACTGCCATGTGGTGGCACGCAGGCACGGAGCCCACCGGCACCCGCAGCGGTGGCAGCAGGCGGGGATGGAGCCCGCCAGCACTCACAGTGGCCGCAGAGGGAGGGGAAAGAGCCCACCAGCACCCACGGTGGTAGCAGTAGGAGGGGAAGGAGCCCTCGCCTCCCGCGGCCGCAGCGGCAGGCGGAGGCGGGAGCCCCCTGCCTCCCCCACTCCTCCGCTGCCGACACGGAGCCCGCCTCCACCCACCGTGCAACACAGTAACCAATTTGTAACAATCACGCAATCCTAGGTTTTACTGGTCGGTGCTTGACTTGGCACCTCGGCTGCACTTCTGGGGTTGGAAATTTCAGAAAAAATTTCACATATTTGCCGCTCCTGAGTATAAGCTGCATTTCCAGGGTGGGAGCAAAATTTTAGTCAAAATGGTGCAGCTTATAATCATGAAATTACTGTACATGCATGGAGAAGAACTGAGACCTGATTTTTGCAAGTTCTTTAGCATGTGTATGTGTCATGGTTTAGGAATGGTACTCCCCAACTCAGTGCTCCCCTGAGATTCTCTCAAACACACCACCTCTCACTATTCCCTCCTCCCAAGGTACCCAACACCTCTGCTTCTTCCTGCAAATGCCTGGAGGAGAGGATTAGAAGCACAAAAGGTGAAGATTATGAGTTGAGAGAACAATTTACTGGAAACAACGAGCTAAGAAAACCAACAACAGCAACAGCAACACTACTAAGAACAAAACTGTCCAAAAGAGCGAGAGAGGTTCACACGCAAAAATGCCTTACCACAGGGTCAACCAACCCCCACTGTAACCACATCACCCTGACACCTCCCTCTGGCATTACCCCAATGCTCCCTCACCACACTTGATCAGAGGAAACCACTTCTGCACTGAAAAGACTGCCTTACCCCCATCCCAGGAAATGTGTAGCCTCTAGGTCCTGAACATGCCCCTCCTGGCTGGAAACAGGACCATGTGAACATCTATGGCTCTCCCCAACTTTTGTCTAATAAATCTCATTTTTTTGAGGGGAATTTGTATGAGGAGTGGCTGCGGTATTCATAGACAATTCTTTTACTCAAGATATACATACTGCAATTATGCTGAAATACATGCCACACAAAATGAGATTTTTTTTTTTTTGTTGGAGTAATGTTCTTTTAATTAAAATTTTGGAGGAGTATTCAGTAATTTACAGCACTACAAGAATTTGTCTCACGCCTTCCTAATTGGATAATTATACGTGCAAAAGCTATGGAAAAAAATGGGAGAACATTATTTAATGGGAAATTTTGCCACAAATTAGTATTACCTCTAAGAAAGCATGATTCTTATTTATGGTATTAGTAATTAATTAGTCTTTTACAATTTCATATTTAAACATCTACATACAAAACCAGTGTAAGCAAACCTCTCAAGGAAATTTGACATAAATTAATATAATTTCACTGCCCTGAATTAGTTACTCAATCTCTAGCATCACTTGCAGATCCATCTTTTTTCAAAATGTGAAAGCGAAATATTTGTGCATTTCACTTTACCGTCTTGCATGTTGAGATGATAAAGACTTTCCTTCTTTTTATTACATGGTGGCTATCCTCAGCTAATGCTAATTTTGACTTGTGCATTTGCAAGTATGTAATTGCTGTGTCAGCATTTGATTATGGCTATGGTCAATGAAACACCATTTTAAAAAATATTTGCCTCATAACTTCATGACTGTTTTACTCAACTGTGCATCCTATTATCTCCAAAAGTTGTCTTGCCTCCAGTTTCTATGATCCCATCGCATTTAAAACACAAGAAAAGGCAAAATGTCCTGGTGTCCTTATTTCTCTGTATTAGATCAGTGGATATATACTGTTTACTATGATAAATTTCCTGCTTTATTTCAAGTAATGTAATATTCAAAGACATGTAATATGAAACAAGCATTTCTTGATAATTATGATTCATAAACAGAATGAAAAACAGGTTGAATTTTGGTAAGTCATTTATGCCAACTTATTCCAAATTACCTTTGTAACTCAATCCATCTACCACTTATGTATTATGAAGACATTAAAGCTTATGTAAATAAGATACAGTAAATTCACAAATACAAGCCGCACTGAGTATAAGCCGCATATCTGGGTGTTGGTAAATATTTTGTTCTTTGTCCATAAATAAGCTGCACCTGAATATAAGCCGCTCTGTCATTCGCAGTGAGGACCCGCGTGCAACAAAGTTGCCAAATACTAACAGAACCGTGGCATGGCGGGGGGTTTACTGGCTCAACTAAGGCTGTGCAGGCTCGGTCCACTAGGGGCTGCTGACGGGGCCAGGTGGCCCAGCTCAGTGGTGCCGCTCGGGGCTGGCCGCCGCCTCTGGGTTCGCTCGCCCCGGGCCCGCTCACGCCGCGGCGCTGGCCGGGCACGGAGCACCCCCTGCTCCCGCCACGGCGGCGGAGGGTTGGGGCAGAGCCCCCCACCCCACCCCGAGCCGCGGCAATGGCGGCGCGCAGGGTCCCCCCGTCTCTCCCCCGGACTGCGGCAGAGGAGGGAAGAAGAGAGCTCTCCCGCCTCTCTCCCCGCCCCCCGCCTTGTTGCCTGCAGGGAGCCAGGGCAACAGAGTAACACTTTGTAACAATCGCGAAATGCCGGCTTTTACTGGTAGGTGCTTGGCTTGGCGCCCTGGTTGGCACGTCTGGGGTTGTAAATGTCAGAAAATTATTCACATATTAGCTGCCCCCGAGTATTAGCTGCACTTCTGGGTTTCCACCAAAATTTTTGTCAAATTGCTGCGGCTTGTATTAGTGAAATTACTGTATTTTGCATTATACTAGTATATATGGATTCAAATGGAAACACTGGATGTAAATGCAAAGGACAGATACAAATTGCTTCTATTGACCATTAATTTCTTTGATCATAACTTTTTGCAAGGGAAATTTACAAATTTCAGAAAACAGTTTCACATCCTACTCATTAACTCAAGATTTTAGAAATTGAAATCTATCAACATGAATATGCTGTACAGCAATGTTCTCAGGTGAGTGTGAATTTACCATGACTATGTGTATCATGTTAGCATATATTTTTAATTAATAAATCTTTAAAGCAATGATTACTTTTCATTATAAATCAAAATTCAGTAAAATGTGTCAGAAATAAGCAAATAGTTATCCCTTAAAACAGGTCTGTAATTGATTCTGCTTTGATCTTTGACAGAAAATAAAAAGGAAAAAAAAAAGAAAAAACCTCTCCAGAAATCAATTAACTGTACAGGGCAAAAACTGTGGCAAACTGTAAGTTTTGCTTTATAAAGTCAGGTATAGTTTCATTTAAAATGTTTTTCTATACTAAATCACATATTTAGTCATGTATCTAGAAAGAAAAGTTTGAAAGACATCCATCTACAAACTTCTTTGGAATTTTTTGAGGAAGAAGCCAAGGACATATTTAATAATTTAAAAAATCAAAAAAGGTGGAGAAGAAAATAACAAAGATCATGGAAAATAGTTCTCTGGGGATTTGATTCAATCCCTTTTTTGTAAGAGTTGCTCTTTTTGAGTGAGTACAGGAAAGGAAAAATATCCTGTTTTCTCTGGAGAATTTCAGAATGGTTTTGCAGCAAAAAAAAGTTACTGAAAAGTTACTGTCTTAATTTCCTTTGGCAGGTGAAATGTTGTTTACTGTATCTAGAAACAAACTCCCACTTCTACCAGGAAGTAAAAAAAAAAAAAAAAAAAAAAAAAAAGTGAAAATGTAATAGATTGGTTTAAATTAATACTTAAAATATTTCAGTTTCAAAAATAGTTTTTCCCCAAATATTTTTGCCAAATAATGACAATTAAAAACTGTGAGAAAAAATTATTTTCCAGTGCAACTCTTCCACAAAATAATTATAAAGAAAGTGAAATTTATGGAGTCTTCTCAGACTTAAGTAATCACAGGTCATATTGAGCAAGACATATGTATTATACTTTTGAAAAAATACAGAGGTGTTCAGGACAATTTCTAGATTGCTATAATAGAAAACTAGGGGAAAAAAAAAAAAGACTTCATTGCTATATGTTCCATTTTATTTGGTAAGTATGACAAAATAGTTTCAGTGGAAAGAAGTCCAAGTGGGTCTATATTTAATTTAGTCACTATATCTTTGCTTAAACCATGCACATATGCCAAATAAATAGCATGGATTTAGCAGATGTTAGTTTATTCCTCTACAGTCAGAGGCATATTCTTGTGATCCCACTTTGGTTTTGATTAAAAGAAAATCATATCTGAAAAATTAAAAACAAAACCAGCTTTGCTTCTAACCTTCTCAAATTTGATGCCTACTTATTCAACCAGGAGAAAACAAGAGTTCATCATTGTTCAATCAGTGAAGTTGAAATGTATTTTGAGAACACTGTCTGGAAAGTGAACTTGCTGGCCCTTATTTGCCTTCCATCATAGAAATTTGGTACATATTATTTTTTTAGCTTTGTAGCTATCACTAAATGCCTGGTCAGCTTGCTGTGCATGAAAAAGAGATAGTTAGGTTAGCTGCAAAAAGGTAAAGTTTCCTGATAATTATTTTCATAGTTGAGGTGGTCTGAGGAACTGTAAGGGTTGTCTTAGTAAAAGATAGAATAGCAGTGATTATGCAGACCTGCTGTATGGGAGCAGTTCCCTGTGACCTATACTACACGGAAAACAGATTTTGGTTTAGAGAGAAAGCAATCAAACTGCACTAGTTCAAACTGCAGAATGCAATTTTTTACAGAAGAAAATATACAGGGGTGATAACTTTCAGTGCAGTTTATGCTGGTCATATTTTATTCTTTTTGCTGTGACCTCATAGCATCTCCTAAATTGTCATCAAGTTCTCTGATTTGAAAGGCTAAGTAGAAGTATCTGGTTGGGACTACCATGAAAGGGTCACTTGAGATTATCATGCATGAGGAGCAGTAAGTTCCTAAGGAACAGAAGGGTAGTATGGTTGTTGTTTTTATGTGATTATTAAGAAAGAACTTTTGCTAAATGCATGGATCTAGGTTGTGATATTATAGGTAAAACAGGTATTATTACATGCTTATTCAATTAAACTGTTTAATCTTTCAAGTGTGAGAGCCTCTGAAAGACCACTGATGAATGCTGGCAATAGACAGAATGGGAAAAAAAGGAAAAAAAAAAACCAAAAAAACTTTCATTGAGCCTTAGATCAGCTTGAAACTGCATCATGCTAAAAACCTTCCTGTAAAATTTTGTCATCGTTTAAATAGATAAATAATATTATATCATAAATACATATAGCAGATATAATTAACAATGTATGAGAGCCCGCTTACCAAGATTTTCCCGTCTCTCACAAATTTATGAGTCTTTTTACTGAAACATTGGATAAACCAAATAATTTCAACACAATATTTACAAATGCCTTTCCTGCAATCATAGTCTTGAGATTTCTTTTAAGAACAAGAAGGAAGAGACATTTCTGTCTCATAAATTTTCACAAAGATCTGTCCTTAAACAACCTTCCCTAATTTTCCATAATCCAGTTGAAGGTTTTCAACATTCATGCATGGCAGCCCACAACCCACCAACAAGCCCACCAGAGCTTGTAAAGTGTAATTTGATGGTTGTAAAGGGTAAAAGTTGATTTGGAGGTTCCATTAACAATGTCACACTTCCACATATACCCAGCCAGACTCACTAGATTTCCAAGAGCCAACAGGCAAATTCAGCATTACCATCTGCCTTCCAGGTCCATTGTACTTGGAAGTCTCTCAACAGCTACTACAGTTAAATTGGTGTATCATCCATCAGCTGAAAGTGGAGAAAGTGGATCTACATTCTAGGGATTGAGGGAAGTAAATGAATTTATTTACCTGTGCATATTTATTAGTTCATGTAGTGTGAATAAATGCTGCAACCATTTCCTGTGAATCTACCTTTCGTCATTAAATGCTTTTCTACTTGTGTGTCACTTCTTAATTTCAAAGTCAAATTATTCCTGTGATGTAATGACTTGCAGAGGAAGACAATTAGCAGTAATCATTAAAAAAGCAAATGTTTCAGTGGAGCAATTAATGACAGAAAAACAGAAAATATTTTTCATATTGACTACATACATATTAATGTGGCTTCAACAGAATTTATCTTGGAAGAAAAAATGTGCATTCTAATTGTTTTCACGCAATTCACTAAACTGTATGAAAATCTGAAGCAATGAGTATATGAAGATCATAGTCCAAGCTTAGAGATAAGGTTAAAAACTAATCTTTAGCATTATATTATTCTCAGAAAATATCATTTATGACAACGACTTTTGACTTAACCTCTATTAATCTACTTTGATGCATTCACTAATTTTTTAATGAGAAGTTCAAAATAATGTAATATATGGTGATATATAGGAAAACACACAAGAAGATAGAAAATTCAGGCCTTTATCTTGTCTCACATTTCTAGACTAAAATCTGATCTGCAAAAAACTGAAGCAAGTGTAATTAAATGCTACTTAATTATGGAACCACAGTGCTCAGAGACTGCTAAGACATGCTTAAAAACTGGGGAGAAGTATAAATTCAGACAGTGTAATTCATCTAACTGATTTTGAATCAATTAGAATAACTCTGAAGCTGATACGTGAGATAAAAAATTTCAAAAAATAAAAAGAGGAACAAAGGGAAAGTCTTCCTATGTCATGAAATGGAGACAAAACTATGTGTTCCTTCCCTTTCTGACTAGACCACATGGAGATAGGAATAGGCAGCAAGGACCTTTTTGTCAAGAGATAAATGATTCTGCATTTTCAGGCCTGAACAGAACTTCAGTTTTAGATACTATATAACATTTTTGTGAGTGACTAGAGAAAAATTATATCCTATGGATTTCTATCTGTGTCTATTCTGTCATTGATATGTGTGTTCATGTCTGAAGGTAGAGTTTTTTAAATGCTTCTTAAAAACATTTTCTGCATGTCAGGTTGGCATGAAATTAGTTAATATGTTGTGAGCTGAAGACATCTTTCTTAATCCATTACCTTTGATTTGATTCTAGACTTTGTTGTTTCACACAGTAAAACACAAAATCTCACAAAAAGGAGGATCAATGATGGAAAGTGACAAATCAGAGCTGTTCTAAGGATCTGAAGCAATTTATATTTTCTTTGGGGAAGATGTCATGTGTAGAATGCTTCTGTGAGTCCTAAAGACACATGTCCTTCATCTATATGAATCAACACACTGGATTGACAAAAATATTGGCCGAGATTTAACTTGCTAGTCAGTTTAGGATTCCAAACCCCCCATAATAATTCTTAACAAAAATGTGTGCAAAATAATCTCAGCTTTACAGCATGATGAGTGAACTTCAACGTGCTTATTTAACTGCTTTTAATGTTTTGATTTATTTATTTGATTATTAATTGTGGTTTTTCATTCTGTAGATTCATGTGTTTAATGTCTACTTGCTCTTTAACAGATTCCTGGAAAACACATGCACTTTCTTACTCTGCTGAACTGCAAGCTCTGAAAGCACAAGTTCACTCAGGTATTTGTATTCTTTTATGCCCTGTTTCCAAATCAATTCTGACATGAAAGTGTAACTAACTCAAGGAGAACTCAGGGGAAAGTGCTGCCAAATGAACTGGAAAGTCATCATCACATTTTCCTTCCTTAACAAGTAGAAAGAGCTGTTAAATTTTTCAAACAGTTATACCAGCACCAGGCAACCTGAGATGACTCGTCATGCTAGAGGAAGACATGTGAGATTAGATTTACTCTTGGAGACCTTAAGTCTACTCTCATAGTACTGCAATGAATCTTTTCACAGCTCTGACTGCTGAACCTGTGAAAAAGCAGTAGGTCAGATTTGCTTTGAGGTTTAGTTATCTCTGCAAACCACCGGGCTTTCAAGAAGAAGGTGGGGAAAATAGATGGGCTCATTCAATATCCTCATCTCAGAGTACCAACTGACTTCGATGTTGGAGAAGAGTAAAGAACCGACAAATCTTCAGAAATACTTAAAAATTCTTATGTCACGTAAGACAGTCACAGTAGTTCTCAACCCTATACTTCTCTTCCTAAAGCTACTGCCCAGCCATTTGTGTTATGGAAGAAAGCAGTAATGCTGAATCCCAGCAGCAGCTGCTGCCTGTGACAAATACCAGACTGGGATATCAAAAGCCTTTGACACTCTCACAGGGCCAGTCCAGCACCCTCCCTTGAGTCTGGACAGTACTTCTGGAGAGAGCTCTTTGATTTTTAAAAGCCATTATCAAATGCTGCCTCTGGCACATCTTGATTCTGAGCAATTGGATTACTGAACAAGGCCCAGCTGCAGCCTTACTGCCATGCCATTTATTTTAAAAGATTGAACTTGATGTAGGAGGCTATGAGAGAACTTTACAGAATCTCATGTCTTTGGAAGTTATTTCTTCCCTCCCTCCTTCTTGTTATTCATAGAGTCAACAAGACACACACACAGACATAAAAATCAAACTTCCAAAAATCAAGAAAATACAAAATTTAAACAAGTCAGACTCTCTCCATCAAAGATAAAGGAAGTAGCAGAATTTTGGAGCACTCCAGTAAGTTCTGGTACCAAGCTAAAGGACATGAATGTGACCAAAGGTTGCATTAGGAGTGGCTGTCAATAAATGTAGGTAGAAAAATCTTTGTCTTTTTCACTTTGTCAGCTATGCCCAGCTCAAGGCTGGCTAATTCTCAGCTGCTCTGGGAAGGAAGGTAGTGTTGCAAAGTTCTTCCTATGGAATATTCTGTGAAACAGCAGTCACCTCTACTAAGCTAAGTCCAGCAATATCCTCACTGAAGGCAAGTCTGAGGCAGGAGGTGTGAAGCATATCTGGTCACAGTGCACTTCTAGATAATCTATCCACCTTTTGTCTTAAGCTTGCTTTTTTAATGTTTATTTGTCTACTTTGAAAGCTGCTGGAAAACTGTCCAAGGATGGGTAAGTACATGAAGAAATGCTGATGTACAACCTGCTGTCACTCAACTCGAAATGAGGTCCCAAATGAGATAGTCTATGTCTTGTAAAATCATTAAGAGAAATCAAAATAGTCCACAATTATTTTGTCAATTTTTGCCTTTTCAGATGATCTGCAGGAAACATCTAGTCAAATGAAAAGCTGAATATGGTGTACAAAACAAGAAAGTAAGAAAGGAAATCATGAACAAAAGAAATAAGATGATGTAATTTCACATTTTGACGTACCTGGGATCAAATGTTGAAGTTATAAGGTAGAGCCTATCTTCAGGATGCCCTTCAGAGGACAGAAGACAAGACATTCAGGAATTCTTTCACTTTTATTTAAGTAATATTGTGCAATATATGGGAAATCCTGCCTGATTTTTTAAAACTTCAACTACTCTTCACTTGAAACAAGTAAAAAGTTTCTGAGAAAGTTTTCATGTTGGAAAAATATTGAAGGATTGGGAAGGGGCATTTCTGAACTGGAAAAGTTCCTATGGACCAAAGAATTAGATTAATATCGCCAAGTATTTACAGACTGAAAGAAGTAACTATGAATTTTCATCTTTCCAGATCTAGATATCTCTTTAAAAAGTTATCTCTCTTCTACTCATCATGAAAGCATAAGTTTGTTGATTTTCCTATGTGGTTTCCCAAACTTACATCAATTTAAAAATAAGCACTTAAACATCCTAACATTAATAGGTTTCTATGTTTCTTTCCTTTAAGTAGATCTCTAACAGATCATTAACATCCCTCATGAAAAATAAATCAAATACAGCAATTTCACGATTATAAGCTGCACCTGATTATAAGCTGCTGCTCCGGGTGTCGGCAACTTTTCATTCTTTGTCCATATATAAGCCGCACCTGATTATAAGCCGGTCTGTCGTTCACAGCGAGGATCCGCATGCAACTTTTACAAAGCTGTCAATTAGTAACAGAATCACGGAATCGTGGGGTTTACTGGCTCAGCTCGGGGCCAGGCGGGCTCCAGCTCGGCTCGGGGCTGCTGCGGACTCGCACTTCCGGGTTGGCAAATTTCTGAACTTCATCCATATTGACCGCACCTGATTATAAGCCGCACTTCTGGGTTCAGACCAAAATTTTAGTCAAACTGGTGCGGCTTATAATCGTGAATTTTAATAAAATGTCTGAGAGGTTTTTTTTCATTTTTTACTTTTCAATACATTATTTCTGCTAGCTTTCATGGTTGCATATCATGAGCTATGATATGATTAAACAGGGAAAGTTTCCCAAAAAATGTTACAATGCTTTACATACTCAGCTATGACATTTGAGGAAGACTGTGTTACAAATCTTTTGATAACAGCGACACTCAGTTTATTCTGTAAATACTCTTATTCTCATTGTTTCCCAAAAAAAGGTAATTCATAACTTTTGTCAATTTCTACACCTATTTAATGTATTTTAATGTTCAAAATTATTCTTTAGAGATTTAATGTATTTTATAATTCATGAGGTAAAAAGCTATATCTCTTGTCTGTCTGGGCTTTGGTAAAGGCTTTGACACAGTTACCAACACAGAGTGTCTGGAAGTCTGCCTGGGAGAGCAGGACCTGGGGGTGATGGTTAAAAGCAGCTGAACATGAGCCAGCATGTACCCAGTTGGCCAAGAACGCCAAGGGCATCTTGGCTGTCATAAATAGTGTGGCTGGCAGGACCAGGGAAGGGTTTGCCCCCTTGTACTTGACTGTGGTGAGGCCTCACCTTGAATCCTGTGTTCAGTTCTGGGCCCCTCACAACAAGAAAGATATTGAGGTGCTGGATCATGTCTAAAAAGGGCAGTGCAGCTGCAAATATGTTGGCAGAGTAAGTCCTATGAGGAGAGGCTGAGGAAACTGGAGTTTTCTAGCCTGGAGATAAGGACAATCAGGGGTAAGTTATCACTTCTACATTTTCCTGAAAGGACTGATAACAAGGACCTCATTGTAGCAAGGTGGGGGATGGTCTCTTCTCCCAAATAATAACCAATAGTGATATCAAAATTGGCTGAATAGAAACTTTCTAAGAGAGTTTTGAGTTTTACAAAGCAAACATTCTTCACTGCAGTTCACTGGTTACTTGGAAGTTCCTTCCTCTAATTGAGTGAACCGACCATCAGGTGAACAGTTTCATCAGGTATACTGGTTACATAGTCATTAGCTAGCCCTGCTTACTTGATATAATTACTGAAAAAGGAATAATATTTCTTTAATTTTGCAGATAAAATAAGTGTACATATGTACAGTAATTTCACAATTACAAGCCGCACGGACTAAAAGCCGCATCTCTGGGTGTTGGCAAACATTTAGTTCTTTGTCCATAAATAAGCTACACCTGATTATAAGCCACTCTGTCGTTTGCAGCGAGGACCCGCGTGCAACAAAGTTGCCAAATAGTAACAGAATCGTGGGATTGCGGGGTTTACTGGCTTGGCTCGGGCTGTGCAGGCTTAGCCCACTCGGGGCTGCCGGCAGGGCCGGGTGGCCCATCTCAGCACTGCTGCTCGGCAGTGGCAGGCGGGGACGGAACCTGCTGGCACCCGCAGCAGTAGGCGGGGATGGAGCCCACCGGCACCCACGGCAGCAGCGGCAGGAGTTGAAGGATCCCCCCCGCTCCCGCGGTGGTAGGCAGGGGCAGAGTCTGCCTGCTCCTGCAGTGGTGGCCACAGGCGGGGGAGGAGCCCGCCCGCTTCCCCCCCGGGCCACGGGGATGGCAGCGTGGAGCCCCCTGCCTCTGCCCCAGGCAGCGATGATGGCAGCACGGAGCCACTGCCTCCCCCTCAAGCCGCGGGGTTGGCAGCACAGAGCCCCCCACCTCTGCCCTGGGCCATGGGGATGGCAGCACAGAGCCCCAGCCTCCCTCCTCCCCATGCTGCTGGCACGGAGCCGGCCCCACCTGCTGCGCAACAGAGTAACCAATTTGTAACAATCTCATAATCCCGGGTTTTACTGGCAGGTGCTCGGCTCGGCACCCTGGCTGGCACTTCCGGGGTTGGAAATTTCAGAAAATTTTTCACATATTAGCCGCTCCTGAGTGTAAGCCGCATTTCCAGGGTGGGAGCAAAATTTTAGTCAAAATGGTGTGGCTTATAATCGTGAAATTACTGGTATTCCTTTATTTTGCATACTTGAACCTCTTATGGGAAATCCTTACATGATCATTTAAGGGTCTTCTTTAGTGGTCTTTATCATCTGCTGTTGTAACATTTAAGGTGGTCATTCCTTGACCCCAACTCCTGAGTAAACACAATACTGGTATTTTGCATGACTTCTGCTTTGTCAGCCTTACAGACCTGAGCTGGTATTCTGCTTGCCTAGGTTCCATCCTTTATCTACTTCTCTCAAGGTGTTTTCTTCTGCTGTTCTGTTCTATTATCCTTACCAATAGAAAAACAGGATCTAAGTGTGCCAGAGAAGATTTAGATTTGATATAATGAAAAATCTCTTTTCTGAGAAAGGATTGTTAAGCACTGGAACAGGTAGCCCAGGGACATGATTCAAACACCATCCCTAACAGTATTTAAAAGACAGGTAGGCTTGGTGATTAAGGACATGGTTTAGTGGTGGACTTGGGAATACTGCATTTCCAACTGGATCTTAAATGTCTCTTCCAAACCAAACAATTATTTGATTCTATAAATTTTTAAAGAAAAAAAAATCTATATTCTATTTATTCAATTTAGTTTGGCTGTGTATTTTCCTTTTCAAAATTCTCTTTTGGCATGAAATGGTTACTACATTCTTTAGCACGTAATTAGCTAGACTGTTAACACAAAATTTGGGATGTGGTCATAATTCAAAGCAAGACAATAGTCCAAGTATTTAAAAATCTTTTCTCTTTTGGGAAAAAATTAAAAGCCCTGTCCATTCAGTATTGCACAACTACAACCACTGTTTCAAGTGAACTGGTGAGTCTATTAAATACTAAAGAATAATGATATATTAGGATCTGAATTTGCAGTAAATCTCTTGTCTTCTTTCTCAATTACATTAAAAAGAATTTTTTTTCTCATTTTTTTCTACATTTTTTGTGCACACATTCATATACTCAGATTATTCTATCTATGGTAATGCAAATCTAGACCAAAGAAGGTAGACATAAAAAATTACAGGGTCAGAGTTTCTAGATAAGAACTCTTGGACTGAAGCTGCACCTAGCCTATCATCCCTTCAGTTTTCAAGCAGGAGCTGTCACAGAGGGAAAAATAAAACAAACAAAACTATCTTCACGGTTTCTGGCGACGGTAGTTGAGACTTTGATAGTCCCTGTGTTTAATGCCTGTCTTGGACTTACATTCTATCAATTTCTCTAATCTTTTTTTATACCTATGTACATTCTTAGCCACTAAGAGTATCTGGAGCATTTAATTCCACAGAATATTCCTTTTCTCCATGATTTTAATATATACTTAACTAAAATTTCCAACTTGTATATTCCAGAACTTCTATTTATTAATCAAAGTGGATTAAAATATTTTACATATGTTATTTTAAGTTATTTCCCTGCCATAAAACTAGTCTCCAAATAGTACTCCGTCTTCCTACAAATTCATTATTTCACTGTATATATTTCTGGGACAAAGTTTGGAACAGACACAATATTTGAATGGAGAAACCAGTAAACGCAACAGTTTTTTTTTTAGCAATGTCAGGATTGACTTGGACCTATCTTGGCTGTTCTATTCCTTAGTTTATTACTAGAAATAAAGTCATTCCTAGCACTGGAATCTACTACCTTGTTCTAAAAGAGACTTGTATCTAAAATTTTACAGAGATATTGCGACTGGTAATCTGTTGCCATTATTTTCTTTCAACCAAGAGGTAGGGTCATCACAGCATTTAAAGAAGAGCTCTTAGCAATCTACAGTATCTACTGCTTGAACTAAGATTGCAGTAAGATTAATTAAGCATTAAACTACAGAATAAATGGGGTTGCTGGCCTCATTTGAAACCCCCTTTAACTTCAAATATATATTTAGCAATGTTATATGAGTCATAATTAAGATTTTTTTGAAGGGAAAAAAGGGAAAGAATATTCCAAATAGTGTATTTAATAAATTGTTATCTCTTCCTGTTACGAATTATGAAGAGCTACCAAAAGAATGCAGTTTCAGAGCTGCTATTTTGTCTGGACACTTTCCAGGAAATATAAAAAGAAACCACAAACCTTTAGAACCACAAAAATTAGATGCCTAAAATGCTATTTACTTACTACTTTTGAGCAGTATCTCCAGACAGCTGAATAATTAATTATATAGGCAGTGCAAATCATCTATTTTATTATTTTCCCAAAAGTCAATAACAATTCTTTTCAGCTTATTGGGTCAAGGCTTTTACTGAGAGACATTACCTTACGGATCACTGATTTGGCTGACTGTAATAGCTTCAGCCTAATAGGTCATAGTCAATGGATCATACCTTTTTATATCCAGCATTAAGAAAAAAATAATCCCAACAAAATACCACTATGCCCAAGAACAGAAACACTGATTTTATCTGGTTGTGTCTTTCTTTTCAGGCTGAAATTATATTAATTTAGTACATTAGGGCATATGTCACCAATAAGGTGTTATATAAAAGGAAGAAGTCAAATATGGTAGTAGAGTGCCATTCTATGTACAGTATTTTCACTATTACAAGCCGCATGGACTATAAGCCACATCTCTGGGTGTTGGCAACATTTCTTTTTTTGTCCATACACAAGCCGCATCTGATTATAAGCCACTCTGTCGTTCGCAGTGAGGACCCACGAGCAGCAAAGTTGCCAAATAGTAACAGAATGGTGGGATAGTGGGGTTTACTGACTTGGCTCGGGACGTGTGTGCTCAGCCCGCTCGGGGCTGCTGACAGGGCCAGGTGGTCCAGCTTGGCGTGGCTGCTCGGGGTGGCCGCTCGGGGCCGACTGCCACTGCCACCGGGCTCGCTCACCCCAGCCCAGTGCTGCCCCGCGGTGGCAGGCGGGGATAGAGCCCGCCGGTACCCTCGGTGGCGGTGACAGGAGGGGAAGGAGCCCCCCCCGCTCCCGCGGCAGTGGCGGCAGGCGTGGACGGAGCCTGCCTGCTCCTGTGGCAGCAGGCAGGGGCAGGAGCGCCCGTCTTCCCCCCGGGCAGCGGGGATGGAAGCATGGAGCCCTCGCCTCCCTCCCGAGCCGTGGAGATGGCAGCACGGAGCCCCCTGCCTCTGCCCTGGGCTGCACTGCCCAAAGGAGGGAGTCCCCGCCTCCCTCCCCCCCTCACTGCCGGCACTGGAGCCCGCCTGCACCTCCCGTGTAACAGAGTAACCAATTTGTAACAATCGCAAAATGCCGGGTTTTACTGGCAGGTGCCGGGCTTGGCGCCTTGGCTGCACTTCCGGGGCTGGAAATTTCAGAAAATTTTTCAAATATTAGCTGGTCCTGAGTGTAAGCCGCATTTCCAGGGTGGGAGCAAAATTTTAGTCGAAACGGTGCGGCTTATAATCCTGAAATTACTGTACTTGCATTAGCCAATACAAGGTGAATGACCTATTTTCTAAGCTAAACAATTATATTGTCTTTAAAACACAGGATACAAGTACTTTATTTAAAGTCACATAGGTTTTCCTGTTTATTTCATTGCTTACTGATGTAAGCAATATAAACAGCCTTATAAGTTACTTGGTGATAAATTACATAATTTCCACTCTACTATAGACATGGTATTCCCATTTGGCAAACACAACAGCAATACAATCAGTCTTCTAGGACCATGGCAAATACCCACACAGACCCTTCATAGTGCTATACCAAGACAGTTACCTAATGTAGATAGCAGCTATGAAACCTCTATACAGCTTTCTCTTCTCTCTCTCTTGGGGTGTCACAAACTATTGGGTACCAAACTCTCTTAAAAAAACCCCAACCAACTCTGATCTCTTCTGTCAGTCAAACGTGGCCAACAACGACCTTTTGCAGAGTGTAGCTTTGCTCCTCAGTCCTGTAAATACCAGGACACCTTTCATTTCCTTGTTAAACATTTTACAAATGACTGGCCTAGAAAACATGCATGCATACCCATTATATATTTGCCCTCTAAGCACAAATATGTATATAGCAGGATGTTCTGTGGATTCCAGTGCTTCGTATTTCAGAAATTATGCCTATATTTCTTTCCAATTTCCCTATCTATAAATCATTTCTCAAAATCAGAGTGTATTTAAAGAAAAAAAAAAATTAAGCAGCATCATAAATCATTCAGCAAACACCCCAACTCTATTCATAGCCGTACATATGTCGCCAGTAATACAGATAAATATAGACTCATAGTAATACACACACAGACTTTGAGAAAATATGCCTCTAGACAGAAACATATTGTGCATATGCAAATAACTGTCTGGCACTGAAGCTTTGCCCTTTAGCATTCACTTAACTGTATCTCTTTCCTACGCCTGCTCACTCCCATTTTTCCATCTGTTTATTTTTTCAAACCTTCATTTAAGAATATGGTACAACTTCTCAAAAATCAAGAAATATGGTCCTGCAAATATAACTACCAGGTATAACATAAAATATTGCTTGAAAGAAGTAAAAAAAAAAAAATGTATTGAGGAGGCTATATTCAAGTTTTCCCACAAAGGTTACAGGAAATGGGTTTTATCCATTCTGTCCTGATGATGTGCATTCCTGGTTAGTTTTCAGGTCTGGTTGTTATACTTTAAAGAAGCTGTATAATCCAGGCTTGTGATCAGCTTCCTTAATTTATTTCCCTTGAAATGACAGGGTTGGCAAAGGCAGGCTGGCTTCTCAGATGTCTAGATTACACTGTAGCTATGGAAACAGGTGTTAAAATGCTATGAATTTCAAGTTACACTGATATTCTGCACATCACGTTCTGTACTGATGACAGGTTATTTTACATGCTGACCAATACAACAGCATCAATCTTACTGATTTGCATAAGACTGTCAGGTAAAAAAGTCTCCGTTATGAACTTGGGGAGATTTCTTGGGGTTTTACTCTCAATGTGCACACACGGTTGAACCTGTGCATATGCAGAGGCAGTACCTGCTACTACACCATTCCCAAAGTCTTAAGCACATGAAGTGCAGGTGTCAGAAGTCAAATTACAATGACTTTTCCAGTATAAAAGGTACAGTAATTTCACGCCTATAAGGCACACCGGAGTATAAGATGCACTTCCAGGTTGCCAGCAAGTTCCAGTACTTTGTCCATATATAAGGCTCACCAGAGTATTGTTTTTTGCAGCGAGGATCCGCCGCTGGATTTCCATGCGTGGCTGCTGAGGCTACCGTCTTCCCCATGCAGCGGCCGCCAGTCAGGGCCACCCGCTCCTGCTCCCCCCATGCGGTACCTGCCACCCACGGCCACCCACTTCCCCCATGGCTCTTGTGGCTCGCACTTCCAGGTTGGCAATTTTCTGAACTTTTTCCATGTATAAGGCTCACCAGCGTATAAGGTGCACTTCCAGGTTTGGATCAAAATTTCAGTCAAAAAGGTGCACTTCATAAGCGTGAAATTACTGTATTTACAATTTTCTTTGTTGAAGAAACCTCCTAGTCAATGCCCACGTAAACACCTGACTCAGATCTGAAGACCTGCAATGGTTTCCTTGGCTTTGCATAAGGTTGTAGGGAAAAATCAAAAAATCTTGGATGGGTGGAGGGAAATATAACAAAGTTTGGGGGTTTTTGGGGATTTTTTTGGTACAAAATTGTCTGTTTGGCATCCCTACCTCCTATTGTGACTTCTGTAGAGGTCACAGACACATGAGGCTCCAGGTAGGAAGCCAGACCATTTCCCATTGTCCTGAGGAGAATTCATCTCAAAATAGCAGCATATTGCACTACCAACCTTCCTCATCACAAATAGTGAAGTCAAAAATAGCTTTTGTATGATTCTGCATCCAGATGAATGAGCTACGGAAACCACAAGTTCTCAAAGAAACATTCCTGCTCTCCACCAGGCTTGTTCTCACTGTCTTACTTTGATGCACCCACATTATCTACTCCCTCACGACTCTGATGTTTGGGTGAGAGATTTATGTTTTTCATGTATATGGACATTACCCAATAAGTTCAACATCTGCTTCCTCCTCTGGGCCACACAGTCAGCGTAATCCCTCCTGAGCACGCCTCTTCTATCAACAGGGCCTTTTTTAGTTTTCTGATATTTATTGTGTTTTTGATATCTCTGATCCAGAGCAATTCAAACAGTGATTAATTTCAACTTGGTGTCAAACTGTATTTTTATTCCTGACAGCTGAGTAAACTGAAAAGCTTTTCCTTCCTGAAGGAACAGGAGAACCTTTTTTATACTATATTGAAAATGTACACTATATTTGGCACAAAAATTTATCTTGTCAAAGCTTAGTGTTAAATTATTTTCTAAAGCGTGATAAACTAATAATCACCCTGAAAATTTTTAAAAAGTGAAGGCTTTGTTATGCAGTTATAAAATTCCTGTATTAAAATATCGCTGGGAAAATTTAAGATAAATTGATCCAGGAGAAATAAAACACAATAAAAATAAGGTAATAAAACATGTAAACTGCATTACCAGTGATATGGGTAATATAAACTGCAGTCTGAAATCCCCAATCCATAGTCTGCACCACTGTGAATGTCCACACTGCTTCACAGCAGCTCTAGGAGTTAATTCTGCTTTCAAGAAAACCCTGCACAGTCCAGTTATCTGCTTTACATACACATGCATGAAACAGCACAGAGTTGGCTTACTTTGTATGATGAGGGCCTTCTCTCAGGCATTTGAGATAGGGACAAAGATTTTGTATGAAGCATAGTATCACTATTATAAAAAATTTTCCAGGAAAACGTGGGTTTGAACTTATTGCACAGTAGAGTAAAACATCTCTGCACACCAATGGAGAACTTCAGATAAACTGAACAGTTACTTAGTTTTCTGAATGAAATATCCTATAAATGAAAAGCCAAAAGGATTATTTCTAAAATTTTGAAATAAACGTGATGGAAAGACAAAGTTAAGATGAGGGTAGTCATCATACTTCTAGTTTCAAGAGGTATGAGCAAAAGCAGAATGAGGAAAAACGAGCTTAGTCCCTCTTGCTTATGTAGGCAACACCAGTAAAGCAAATTAAAGGCATGATTACTGAATTTCAACACCATTTATGTTCACATTTGCATGATTGGAAGAAAGATGTTTGAAGGCCTTTCTTGTTTTGCCACCCTTTCAAACCCTCTCTGTTTTTACACTGAAGCATTCACTTTAGTATAAGAGAAGTTGAATGCAACCCTTCCTTATTACATTAACTAAAACTGCACTACACAAGTGAAACACAAATTTTCAGTAGTCACAGTCTTGTCTGGTGACACCTGCAAACTCTGTAAACTAATAATACAGCTTATTCTCAGCTATTCAAATTTTAAAAAGCATTACCCACTTGACACAGCAGGATCTGCTTTGACTGATAGCAGCAGCAAGCATTTAAAGGCCAGTTCAGCTTTCAGATTCTTTTCCCTATCCAAGGCCTTAAGAGCTGATGCTTCAAAAGATTTCTCTGGGCTGACAAAGGATCTTAGATCCACTGCCTCTATGGCAACTGAAGTCTTAAAAGGACTCATTTCTTTTAGACATTATTCATATGAATGACACTTTTTGCACTATTACATCTAGTCAAGTCCTCCCCTAAGGAAAACCTGATTCTGTTATGTCCAGTCAAAATAATTGCACCACAAAACCATGGTTTGCTCCAATAATTCCCCATTAATCAGCCTGCACTGGTTTTAGGCGTGGGTCCCAGAGGTTAATGAATGGATCATTAAATATACTGTGCAATCAGTCCCCCAGAGCATGCCCATTTTTTGCCACATCAGTTGTTTGAGCAAGCATTCTACTTAATAGCAAAGACAGAAATTATAAACTCAGAAGCAGATGATGCAATTTATACACTTTTTAAAAAATCCTCCCTGCAAGTATTTGGCAGCAAGATGAGAAGGGTGAAACAAAAATTGTCAGGGGAGAATGATTTTGAAAGCTGTATCATAAAGAGGCTTAACTTAAGGAAAAAAAACCCACAAACTAACAAACAACAACAAAAAAACTCCTCATGGAGTTATTTGATCTCCTTCAAACATTCACACCCATTCCCTGTAGGAAACTAGAGATGCCCGTCTGGGATGTGAGAGATCTAACACACACATGAAGTGTTAAGTATCACTGGCTCCTGCACAGAAAATGTCATCATTCCCACCTCCCAGTTGGTATCTTTAAATAGCTCACATTATTTATGGTGTACATAGTGTTAATGTCCTTCAGTTGTTCTATTTTCAAGGATGGAAAAGCAGTTGCTAAGCATTTCTAAATGACAGCCCCAGGGTTCATTAAAAATATGGCAAACATTTGCTAAGCTCATTAAGTGCAATTTTTGTGCGGTGTGTATCAGATTCCTCCTCTGCACGTTATGCGTGACCAAACATCTATTAACCCTAATCCCATTGATGAGTCTGATACATTCAAACTAGCAATTAGACAAAACAAAAGGGATATTTACTGAGAGACTCATAAATGGGCTTTCATATTGGTCTAAGCTGTTGCAAAATGACAGTTTAATTCCCTTCTGTTAATCCCCACCTACTAGAGTACTCCCTTTGTTTGATTATAGGTTGTCAGATTTAGGGATTCTGATTGAATCAAAATTTTAAATAAACCAGAAATACACAATAATTACACTTGCTAGTCAGGGCTGCCTATCGTACATGCAAAGTAAATGCAACAAAAATTTAGATGAAATTCAAAGAAAGAAAAAAGAATTTCAGGAATCACCTATTTGCAAAACTAAATATATACATTTCCTCCCCCTAAATGCAAGGGGGGAAAAAAGTGACTTGTTTCTCTGCACAATAACATGTTTTGATTTTTTCCTGCTAAACACAATTTTTCTAGATCCAAGAACATTTCTCCAGAGCCACAGAGATGATATCTCACTTTTATTAAACAGAATTACTTTTCTAGCCCACCATCATGCCCCTCTCACACCATCTTTTCAAACACTGTGAACTACAGACATTATCATGAATTCTGCAAAATATATGCAGAATTATCATCTAGAGAGCCCTGTATGGAAAAACAAGAAAAACTCAGAAACATTTGTTAGGAAAATATCTGCCTGTTTGTAAAGTAGTGCTTACAGCACCATTACAAGTCTTGTTTGTAACATTTAATGGCACAAGAGTTGGTTCTGTTCTATAAAGTGTGAATTGGGCTGCTGTGTGTTAGTGAGGAGAAAGCACAATTTATACCACAGAAAACTAATATTATGAAGTTTTCACAGCACAATGACAGTGCTTTGCAAGTGAAATCTTCTTGCATTTACGCAGATTAAAACAAACCAAAAACAAAAGCCCAAGAACACTCATTCAGTAGATTTTTCTCAAATTTTCTCTTAAGAAAAAGTTTGTTTTCTACTGAAGGGATTTTTTGCTTAAGTCAAAAATATTGCGTGCAGCATTTATGCCTACAATAAGATCATTAACAATGTGAAGTAATTTTCAACTAATCTCTTCTGGTTTTCCAGGAATTCCACTTCTTATTAAAGAAAGGCTTCTAGAAAGTGATCATGGAGAAAACCTTCAGAAGAAATACTCAAACACTGTAAAGATTTTTAATTAATTATTCTAAGCCCTATTTACTCAGGAGAAGAGCAGCTCCTCATTTCAGAAGAACTGTAATAATTATATACAGAGAAAATACTTGTGTTTGTGTATAAATACAGAGATTCCATCAGTAATTTTAAATTGTATTTTAAAGTAAGCTTTCTCCACAAAAAAATCTTCAATGAAAAGGAAGATGCTGTTGCTTTTTAAAGATTTAATGCTATGAATTCATCCTTTCAGTCTACTAGTGTGTACTACTGACCTAAATCTTTTATTTAGTTATTCAAGAGACTTCTAACAAAAAAAACACTCCCTGAAATTTCTGTTACCCAGCCTATACTGTCATATTCATAGCTTAATTCCCTCTAGGATGGTGATATGTCTGTGATTCCCACAAGTCACTTGTACAGGGAGACCTTCCACATGAGTTTTCAGCTTTTCTTTTCCTCCATGCAAACAGTATCACTGTTTTATCAGCATATTTTCAATAAATATGACAAAATTTTACTAAAGAACAAAGGTCCATAGGTCTCTGTGCTGAAGTGTGTATGCGTGGAAATATTTCAGCTTTAAAAAAAATCTAGCTTCAGATTGACCCACTTCGTAACTCAACAAGCAGGAAAACAAATCATCATGGATTTTTTAATAACCTAAAATCAATAAAATGCAGTGAGTAATTACTCCATTATAAAGTAATTCTGGCAAAAGAGCACACTTCTGTATATATAGACCCCTAAGTAGCAACAGTGATAAGTAAATGGCTCATTAAAACCAAAATCAACAAACCTTTAAATCCTAGATTTTTAAAACATAAAATTATATTTTCCCTTAATTATGTATTTTTATTAATAATTTTCTGTAAAGAGTTTTTAAAAAGTTGTGTGTGTTTAATCTTAACAGATACTGAACTATATTCAAACATATTATACATTTTATAGGATGGAGAGCAAACCTGTAGACATTTGGATATGAAGATAATGCATTTGATGCATTTCTTTTTCTGTTCTTGCATTTGTGTGTGACTGCTCCAAATCCACTACTCAGAAAATATTGTCTTTGAATAAATCCCAGAAGAAGAGACTTATATCACTATGGAGACAGAGGTGCCAAGGTGATCAAGGTCTGGAAGACCATAAAATTAATTTTCCTGATACTTGTGGTTTTATTCTTCTTGAATTTTAAAACAAAATTGGAATCAGAATCTTCCCTGTAGGAGCTTTACCACTCTTTACCAATTCTTCATGCTCCATTGTTTCAGGCCAACAAAAGTTATTTACTAAGTCTATTGTTGCAAGTAAGAGAAGTATGTACAAGTAAGGTCGTACCAGTAACACTGAGAGCAATATGCATAATTGCAATTAATAGATCAGATTGAATATCTTCTATTTGCAACTTTAACTACATACATCTCCTTTTCTTTTCCCCCCTTTAGTTTTGTCTTTTTGTGACTCAATGAAAGCAGGCAAAAATGAAAGAAGCCCTCAATCATATAAAATCACCTAAGCACAAAGTTCAAATCACATAACAGCATCTGCATATGTTTAAACAGGAATATTTTTCCAACTGGTTATCTGTACAAGATTTGAGTTAGTAGGTCTCAAGGGGCAAACAAAGTTCCCAAATGCTACCCAACTCCAGCAGTCAACAAAGGACTTATGGGACTTTAAAAGCAGAAACAAGAGAATGTAGACAACTGTTTTGTGCAGAATTTTCCTTTCAACTTACGTTTTGTGCAGAGCAAAACGCTCTGGTAAAAAAACTGAAAAGCAGATTCTGTGTTCATTTTTACCTCAACACATCTTACAATGTCAGTTGCTTTTTCTGGAAAAAAGTTATGCAGAACAGGGAATAGCACATAGCCAATGTAGAAATTAGCCATCACACTTCATGGATGTAGTAAATAACGAATTGCCCTAAATTAATTTACCACAAGATCATGCCACAAGAAGATTACACATATAATCAAATGCAATATTGAAAATAATTTAAAATGCTTTTCATAATTTTCACTTCCTAATATATACCTTTAAAATAAACTGTTAAAGATGTGGAAAGACTTGATCACACTGCCCGAAATACAGAAAATATTTCACATATAATCTTAAGCAAACTTATTTATAGCCAGACTTACTTTCTGTTATGATATTTTAGCAGTTACATAAAATATTTTTTGGTTGCTTTCAATGTCAAAATTGGTTGGAAGTCCCTCATGTCTCACTTTACCTGTTTATTTATTCTTTGGGGTTTTTTTGTTTTGCAGCATTCTTGTGAGTTTGCCACGGCATTGCTCTCTGTACTGGCACCTTAGACATTCCTTTCTGCTGAGGCTCTCCTTACACCCTTTTCAAGTTGTTGACATATATGGGAATTGTCAAAATCCAAATCATGAAGGTATAAGATTGCAGATGAGATGGTCCAGCTGGGACCATGTGGGATTTCTGCACTGGAAGTCTGGTTTGGGAGTATAAGTCTGGCTTAGAAGGATACGAGAAGCATACCCATAGACATGCATCACTCACCTGTTCAGCAAAGAAGCAAATTTTCAGCTGTCACACCTGCTTCCTTCTATTCCCTTTTCCCCAAAACAGAAGAAAAAACCAAATAAACCCAATTTCAATAGTTTGTGAAGCATTCTGAGTGTATCTGAATTTTTTCCTCCTTTTTGTTTTTTAATCAAGAAAACCATTTTAGTGAAGGAAAAAAATGAGAAAAAGTCAAATGAAAATTCAGATTTCGATGCCGAATCCTAAGATAAGCAAAGCAGTTTTTCAAGAGCTAGACTGTACTGGAAATACTTCTTTTCATACATGATAAATTTAATAAAATTAACAAGTAAACAAAAAAACAAACCTGACAAACCAGAAAAGCAACCAACCAAACAAGAAACCACCAGCACTGAGAGAGGTGTCCTTCAAGAAATGTTTTTAATCCAGACTTTGGAAACAATACCTGTCTGAAATCACAGCTGCGGAAGTCATATGTTAGAATGGAAGGAAATCTAACAGGATTTATTTGCAATGTTTCACTGTAAGTGGTGTAGTAGAAACAAAATATCCACATTAAATAGGTGGTGTACTTTTTCAGCCTGCATCCTGCCTGTAAGCCCCTCACGCCCACCCATTCAGGCAGAATTTGCAGGTTTTTCACTGGATTATAGAAAATTATGCCAACGTGAGCATCCTTTAGCTCACAGAGCTCTATTTTAAATGTATGCCCAATTACAATGGAACAGTAAGTTTCTAGATCTCAACCACGCTGGCATTTGCTCCAGAGGAAGACAGAACGAAATGGCCCCGCAAAGGTCCCGTTCACATTAAACTGGGTTCTGCTAAAACCGAGTAGCTCCTTAGTCCCTGAGCCACACTGCAGGACGGGGGCAGGCAATGAGCTCAGGCTGCACCCCTGTGTGCCAGGACCTAAACCACAAACGTCCTACCAGGTGCTCCAGAAGCCCTCATTGCTTAGCCAGAGATGGTTGAATTTTTCAGACCTAGATGTTTCAGGTAACATTTCTCTCAAAGGCAGGCGCATGGAAGGTTACACATTTACAAGCAGTCCCTGTTACCCCTAATGGGATTTGTGCATGCTGCTTTGAAAACGCAGCTCTTTAGGCCTATATACAGTTAGCATAACAAGTAGCTGCTACAAATGGCCAGGAAGACCGAATATGCAATTAAATAGCTGCGTTTTCTGAATCAATATGAATTGATTGAAAAGTAAACACTTGAGCTTAATCTATTACTGTCATATAAAATTGGCCTTCTTCCTAAGCGGCATTAAGAAATTTGGCCTGACCTTTTATGTCTGTGTGGAGTAGTGTCTTTCAAAGGAGGAAAAATCTGCAAACTGTCTGTTATCCAGAGCAGAATAATAACAGAAAATGCATCATTTGACTGAATTCAAGTCTGTATTACTAAGTATATTGTATTCATTTGTGGACTTCAATCAACTGTGAGCCGCAACACTGTTTCACCAAAACCAGTACATTATGAGTTAATCGGGCCAAAACTGCTCTGCATCGGAAATTTATATACCTCAAATGTTATACATATGGTGTCCAATCTACCCTACAGAAACAACATGCATGTAACCATTATCACAACAATTTTGTTTGAAATAAGTCCAATTACACATTGTGAGGGAAAAAGAACTCCTAGATTCACTCAAATAGAGAGCAGATTCTTTACAAGACTGAAAAAAAGGAGTAGATTCGTACTCTTAATTAAATTGTACACTCAAAGCATAAAAATGAGTCAGTACTTTTGAGAGTGCAACAGGAGTAAGGAATTAAACCTTTCCTTAAGGTTTACAAAAAAAATGCTTTAATTGTACTATATGCCCAAGTAACTTCCTTTTATCTCTGCATATAAATTGAAAGGGGAAATGATAATGACTAAATAGTACCTGGATTAGGGACAATACTACATATCAGTGTCCAAAAAATCTAAAACACACTAGCTTTTTCAGTATGGCTAAGATCCATGATCCAATTAGTGATAATTAAGGATTCCTGTAGCTGAAAGTTGTGGGTTTTTTCATAGACACATAACCTAAGGAAAGAAATGTTTTCAGACGGTGACTGGTGACCCCAAGGCCAGCAAGAGCTGTCGTAATAGTTTATAAGAAAAAATACTCTGCCTCCTAAAAATTGTATCCCTATACTCACAGGTCACCCATTCAAAAAAAAACAAAAACAAAAAACAAAAAGCAAGCAAACAAACAAAAAAACAAAACAAAACAAAACAAAAAACTCCTGCATCTCAGCATTCTACTACCCATTGTACCTGTGAGCCAAAAAATTTTCTTTGTGGCACAAGTTGCACAGACTTCTCCCGGTAGGTCAATGGGATTTCATGGGCAGTGTAATACAATTGCTGAATGGAATCCATTAGGTAAATTAAAGTGCAAATTACACTGTAATTGTTGTGCTTTTTTTCTGTTTTTTGGAGGGGGGTGGGCAGTTGGTTTGTTTGATTTTTTTGTTCATTTGTTTTCTGTTGGGTTTTATTTAAGATTGCGTTTGGGGCCAAATTACAACTGTTTGTATTTCTATAATAGCATTCCAGCATTCTAAGTTGTTCTTGATTTGGTTGCCAGAAACTTAGGATTTCCATCCTTGAGGTTTACTAACAGAGATTTTCATCCTTATTTATTCTTCACAGAAGGGAGATCCTACAGCAAAAAAAAAAAGTAATGCTTGACAAAATTTTTAGAACTAAAAAGAACTCTTTCTCATCCAATCCAGTGTTACTGTTTAAATGAAAACAAAACCATTGTCAAGACTCAAGCCTGCCTGTAACACAAAATCTTAAATACTTCAAAGCCTGTTTAACTGGGTTGTCTGTTTTGCAGCTGGATAGTAAATTCAAGCACAGCAGTGATCTATCATATTTGCAGTGCTTTACCTTTGGTTGGTAGGACTTAATGTCTTCCTTCATCAGCTCTTCAGCTTCAATAACTTAAATCTACAAAGGGAGTTTTAGAAAACATTATAAATATGTATTAACATAATAACTTGTATGCATACAGTTTTTATGTAACATATTATTTTGGATTAATGGTTAAAATTTAAAGTAATAGGAAATCTAACTATGAATAAAAAAGCAGTGGTGTTTCAGATCTCACAATGAGATTTTCATATATTTGTGTTAATTATAGATGGGTCAATACAGTATTAAAAAAACCTATTTTTTCAATCATCAGGGAGATACCAAAAAGAAGGGGGCAAAAAAAAAAGCATGTCATCTTTAGTCTGAAATCAAGCAAATTTCATTTTTTCGTTAAGCACCAAGCTTGAGTATCATTTCCTCTTAACTGTTTCTCAACAATAACTCCTTAAGAGCCATTGACAAGTTATGCCCATGTAAAGTGAGCAGGGACAAGTACCAGCATGCATTGAATGTAATACAATTGAGAAATTCCTTCAAACTCAGTTCTTCATAAACAAAGCTCCTGCAGTCCTTATTCAGGCAACTTTCCATTGAAGGCAATTTGTATTTCTGTCTGTAGCAGCTTGTGTCTCCACTACAAGACTACCAGGTAGCGACTTTATCCCTAGTATAATCTTTTACACTGGTCTGTCTGATGTTAAAAGAAGGATGTAGAAGGAGTTTCTGTTCCAAGTCTCCACACTGTGTCTCAGGCAAGCTGGGGACTTGACTGCAGGAATGTGTGACTACTCTATTTTTTTTTTTTCCAAATTTAATAAAATTGAAGCATGCCAGGATCACATGTAATTTACTACAGATGATATTCAGACCTAAAAGCGAATAATTTTTTGTTAGCTAATAGAAAATGTAGAGAAGTAGTATTTCAAATAGTAGAATCATATGTGTGTGAATGTAAAAGAATACTTACAAAGGTCATGGTCAAATCAGAAATTCAATTATATAATCTCACAAAGTACAATAATTGTAAGGGACAGTAGGGCTGACTATAGTTTTGGTAGGTGAGAGAAGGCTTCAGAAAGGTTCCTAGGCAGTGTTGGAGCAAGTGGCTCAGAGTAGCACTTTAGTGGTTTTTGTATGAATAGGATATTTTACAGTCAGCTGCTTTGTGTTCCTGGTTTGAACCAGATGCATTTTTCTTGCCAAATGCTCTCTTCACTTTCCAAAACTCTGATGTTGTGTGTTTGCCTCTCATATAGAGCATTCCTCTGTACCCACTTCCAAACATGACAGGGTCCTCATTGTCAGTAACTAAGCTGTATGTACAATAATTAGTGCCACCACAGGGGAAAATACATATACAATGATAAAAAGGCTGCTATACCAGACAGATATTAGTATCATAGTTTTCAATGATACCTGTACGCCGAGAAGAAATTCTCTAATGTTGAAGTGATAGCAATGTGCCAGACTGCACATTCCATTTCTCTGACAGTCACTATGGGTACACAAGTAATTTGATAGAGAGCTTATAATTAAAAATTGAGTTGAAAAATCTTTTTGAGAACCTTAGCTTCCTCCATTAGACTTCTCATTAGCTCTTCTGTCTTATTTTCCAAGGGTAAGGTACATTTACTTCATTTTTTTCTGGCCTACATACTTACAAAACAGAATCACAGGATGGGTCAGGTTGGAAGACACCATAATGGGTCATCTGGTCCAACCTCCCTGCTCAAGGAGGTTCACCCCAGAGCACATGGCACAAGATTGTATCCAGACAGTTCTTGAATATCTCCAATGAGGAAGACTCCAAAATCTGTCTGGGTAACCTGTGCAAGTGTTCAGTTGCCCACACAATAAATAAGCTATTCCTTATGTTTAAGTGGAGCTTGCTGTGCCTCAGTTTGTCCCCATTGTCTCTATCTTATGGCTTGGCAACGCTGTGCAGAGCCTGGTCCATCCACTGATACCCTCCCCTCAAATACTCACAGATATTGATGAAGTCCCCTCTCAGTCATCGTCTCTCAAGGCTGAATATGCCCAGCTCGCTCAGCCTTTCTTCATAAGACAGATTCTCCAGTCCCTTAATCTTTGTCATTTTCTTCTCTTGACCTGAAGATGCCAGAACTGGATGCAGTACTCCACACACAGCCTCACCAGGACAGGACAGAGTAGAGTAGTGGGTCAGGATCACCTCCTGTGCCCTGCTGGCAATGCTCTTCCCAGTGCACCCCAGGACACCACTGGCCTTCATGGCCCCCAGGATACACTGCTGGCTCATGGACAGCTTGGTCTCCACCAGAAGCCCAGGTCCTTCTCCTCAGAGCTAATTTACAGGAGATCAGCCCCAGCCCCTGCTGGTGCCTGGGTTATTTCTCTCCAGTGCATATTTCTCTTTAGTTTCATAAGGCTCTTCCCTGTCCATCTCTCCATCCTTTCAAAGTCCATCTGAAGGGTTGCATGTTTCCCTGGGGTTTTTATCACTCCTCCCAGCTATGAGGAAGTCTAAGACGACTTTTATGAGTAACAGTGTCAAAAGCCTTGCTGAAGTCTGGGTAGACAATATCCATTGCTCTCCCTTTGTCCATCCAGGTGGTAGTTTTGATGCCAAACTGATTTTGCTTCTATAAGTTCTTCGTATATATTTGTAGCTCGGTAGCTTATTATAGTATAACTATATAAATTCATGGCTAGTATTTTTCCTGCTCTGTTAGACAGAAAGAAAAAGGCCCTATCCTAATCCTGTTCCTAAGGCCCTATCCTAATCCTGCTTCTTCTGAGCTCAAAGGTTGAGCCACCTTCTCAAGAAACTTTCTGCCATAAACAGCTAATGAGGAAAGGTAGTTTCAGAAGACGGTCAAACCAAGAGGGGGAATTACCTCATCACCTCTGTTTCTAATTAGATATTCTTGTCAGTTATTCTTGTTGTTTAGCTAATTTGCTAAACTTATAAAAATGTACTTACCCTATGTCACAAGTATCTTTGGCACATTTTTTGGTGTCTATCCCAGAGGTTCACCTGCAGAAATCTTCATTGAAGTATTTTATTACCAAACCATTTTTTTGGTTTTAGGGCCAAAAAAGGCAACAGTTTCACCATAGAAGACAATTGGCCAAGCACGATTTAGCACTATTTAATCCACTCCCCAATCATCTTCTAGTCTTCCGTAGGGATAGAAATAGCCTCCAGAATCAGGTGTTCTGTCATCTTTCGAGGGATTGAGGTGAGACTGACCAGCTGGTAGTTCCCTGTGTCCTCTTTCTTGCCCTTTTAGAAGAGTAGGGTGACATTTTATTTTCTTCCAGCCTACAGGCAAATTTTCTGATTCAAAGATGATCATGGGCAGCCTGACCATGCTGTCTGTCACCTCTTTTGGCACTCATGTATGCATCCCTCGGAGTCCATGGACTGGTGGAGGTTGAGTTTGTCTCAACTGGGTATTCCGTAACCCAATCCCCTAGGAAGGAGTGAAAGCCTTCTTTCCAGCATTCCTTTACCCTGGTCTCCTGTGTAAGAGGTTCCTGATGGCTGGTCTTTTCAGTGAAGACCAATGGAAAGAAAGTGCACAAGTAACTCTTGTCTTCTTTGCTTTCTCTGTTACCAGGGTTCCCCCTCCATTTAGAAACAGTCTCACAATATCATTTATTTCCCTTCAGTTTCTGGTATATTAAAAAAAACCTTTCTTGTTGTCCTTGACAGTGTTGCCCAGATTTGTTTCAAGATAGTCCTTGGCCTTCCTTGTCTCATTGCATCTCACTCTGTGATCTCTCTGTATTTTTCCCAAGTGGTCTGACCCTGCTTCCATCTCCTTTGTGTTTTCTGCTTATACTTGAGGAATGACAGGAACTCTTTGTTCATCCATGGACATTTCTTGTCCCCATAGCCTAATTTCTTGCTCATTGAGGTATATCATCCTTAAGCCAGGAGGATGTGACCTTGGGATTTCAACCCTTCTTTCCTAAAGTGCCTGTTCCCATGGGATTCCTCCAGCAAAATTCCCTGAAGTGGTTAAAGTTCTCTCTCCTAAAGCCCAGGGCTACAATTTTATTTGCTGCCCTGCTTCCTTCCTGCCCAACAGGGAACTCTACAGCCTCATGATCACTACTCAGCCAGGGCTGCCCCCAGACTTCAGATATCCCACAAGGCCTTCCCTGCTTGTTAGTGCTTATTAGGTCAAGCAGCTACAGCATTCCTTGTGGGATCCTCCACAGGATGACTGGGAGCTGTGTTTGGTGCTTGTCAGGAACCTACTAGGCTGTTCTAGTTTCACAGTGATGGTTCTGCAGCAGATGTCAGGGCAGTTAAAGTCCCCCACAAGAACCAGTGTTTGTGTTTCTGAGGCTGCTTTGTGCTGCGTGTTGAAGGCCTCATCCACTTCTTCTCCTGCTTGGGTGGCCTGCAGCAATCACCCAAAAAATCTCCTTATAATTTTATTGTTCTTGTTGTTATTTAATACCATTATCATTATCATAATTTTATGATCATAATCACAATTTCCTAAACTCCATATTCAGGCACTGTCCCTACATTCATTCCAGGATAGATTTCATTAGTTCCACTGCATTGCCTGCGCATTTCCTTCTTACACTTCCATTTGTCTAGGAGGTTCTTACTGACCCATGTTGGTCTCTTTGCTCAATTTCTCTCACGTAGGAATCAAGATGTCTCACGCTTGAAGAATGTCCTTAAAGAGCTCACAGATCCATTCATTTCCTGTGTTCCTGAAGGCAGGTTCCCAGGGTGTCCTGTCCACTGTTTTTTAAGAAATGAAAATTGTCTCTCCTGCAATTTAGCACTCTGTCTGTACTCCCCTGGCCCATTTTCCTCAAGACTGTGAGCTCATCAGCATACGATCATTAAAGTTAAAGCTATCACCAGTCTTACTCTTTCATGTTGGTGAGCAGCCAGTTCAATACTGTTCCTCCTCTGATCAGACTGTGATGAAGTCTTCTAATTTCAGGTATTCTTTACTACAATTGGGAGAAAGAATTAAAGGCATGATTCTAGACAGATTTCAAAAGAGCCATGTTTATAAAGGAGACTTTATAATGGAGACTTATAATGGAGCAGAGAAGGGCAGATTGTGTTCTTTTCAGCAAAACATATATATATATACAAATTCACTTGCAAAAGATTTTACTAAGTCAATCGCATTTTTAAGTAAATATAATATTTTAATTTAAATTTTCAAATTAATGGAAATTATTAATCTAGTTTTTTCAAGTTAATGGAAATTATTAATTTAAATTTTAGAATTTCAGCTTTCCATGGTGTTATATAAGCTATTATTCACAGAAATCACAGGCTTTTTGTGCTGACCAACATCTGATTTGTAGAGTTACAGGGCCTTTTCCTAGAGCCTTGCTGCTGTAGACAGCCCTTCTGGAAAGTATGGCCTCAGTTCATGTACTCTAGATGTTTCACTCCTCTAAAAGACAGAAGTGCAACCATCTTCAAATTAACAACCTGCTAGCAACAGAATCACAATAAAAGGCAAACATATTGTTCCAACAGGATTTTTTTCTGATTGTTATAGGTGAATTGTTGATGATTTGTTTGTGTTAATGTGTGTTCATCCAGTTGTTGTTGTTAATGCTTTACGTCTTTGTAAACTGTAAATGTTCCCAGCTGTCTGTCTCTCCCCTGTCCTGGTACCTGCTCTGTATCCATGCCCAGCCTTAACGCTCCTGATTGTTTGACCCTTCTGGGTTTCAGTACCAACTTTGTATCCACGCCCTCCTCCACTGTTCCCTCAAAAATGATATGCAACTGCAAGTTCTTATGGGACATTATTCAGAGATAAAACCCCTAAAACAACAAGCCCATAAAAGATCCAGGAGTGAGAATAGTGCTCCCAGGTTTGGAAAAGAGTGTAGGGAAAAAATTTACCATCCAGATGTGCTTGGTCCTGTCACCACAACCCAACAGCACTCAGCCAGCATAACATGCCTTGGCCACAATGTAGTAATGTCTTTGTAGGGATTCCTATGGGGACGGAAGGCCCAGCGCTGGTGAAGTGACAAAACTGCATTCCTCCACCTCAGGCTTGTCCATTGGGAGCAGAGGTGGTGCATGTGAACCCTTGAGCTCCCCACCCAAAGCTGATTTTCAATAGTGGGAATCACAAACATCTTGATTTTCCCCCAAAGTGTTTTGTTGTCATCTGTCCCAGGTGTGCAGAATACTCTCTGACACATCTGCTCCACAGCTGCAGCTGCTCCCAGCCCTTTGCAGAGAACTGGAAGAAAACCCCTGGATGGTACCATGACAGAAAGGCAGAGATGAAGAACATCTGATTCACAGCCATGGTTTCTATAGCTGGTTTTCCTAGAAATTATTTGAAGTGAGAAACACGATAGGAATCAAAGTGATAGCAGATGAATTTTCTTAATGGGTTCAGAATACATGTGATTCTCAGACTTAATACAATCCTAATTCCTTGTTGTTGCTCTTAAATGAGTATATGCTGAAGTCTCTTCTTTGGACAATATCCAGGGGACACAGAAACAAGAAAGCTCTCCCAGACTTGGTAAACTGGAAACCACAATGGTGTAGACTTTACAATACATCCTATTTTATAAATTTTTGTTTTATTCTCTTAGTCTTATTTCAATTCAAATACATGCTCATAATTTGTGAAATGCATATACCTGGATATTTACTGCAGAAGGAAACAAGCTGAATGAAATCAAGATTATTTTGAAGACAAGGAAAAAGACAAACACTGTAAAGGGGAGCAAATTTTTAATACCTTTAGCCTAAATCTTAGTCTCTTTTGGCACTTTTTTGTCACCCAGGAATTCTGTGGAAATAAGTAGGAACTTATTTACTAAATAAGTTGAATAAATAAATTGAAGTTTAACAAGTCCAAGTGCTGAGTCCTGCATTTTGGCCACAACAACCCCTACAGTGCTACAGGCTGGGGACGGTGTGGCTGAACAGTGCCCAGGCAGAAAGGGACCTGGGGGTGCTGGTCCACAGCTGACTGAACATGAGCCAGCAGTGTGCCCTGGTGGCCAAGAAGGCCAATGGCCCTGGCCTGGATCAGGAACAGTGTGGCCAGCAGGAGCAGGGAGGTCATTCTTTCCCTGTACTCAGCACTGGTGAGGCCACACCTTGAGTGCTGTGTCCAGTTCTGGCTCCTAAGTTTAGGAAGGACCTTGAGAGGCTTGAGCATGTCCAGAGGAGGTAAGAGTCTGTTTTGTAGCTGTTCCTTCCTTACAATTTCTGCAGTCACAGTTCTGTCTTTCTGTTCCTGCAATACCAATTCTCATATGTAGGCAATCTCATAAACCACAGCTTTGCAGCAAGTAGGTCTTGTAGGGATCAAAAAATAAGAAAAATCATTGTGAAACTGCAAAATGCTTTAATTTTCTAAGCTGACTGAACTTCATTTTGTACTTTTATTTTTCACAGAAGCAGTTGCATTGTCACCAGTGAAATGAGAGGGCCAGGAGACCAGATCCTTTTTAAGGCCTTTATTTGAAGTCAACTTCTAATTGGATGGGGAAACTAAGGGGCTGCACATTGCCGCTGTTCCCACTGGACGACGTGAAGGAGGAGAAATGCAGCTTTGTCCTTCAGCAGAGCTGGGCCTTTCATCCTTACTGGGTTCTTGGGAAGACCATACTAGCTCGTGGTCAAGGGATGTCCTGTTGGTCAGGTGCTGTTTGGGGTTCTGGCGACAGGACAAAGCAGCTCTGGATGGTAAATTTGTTCTTTCCACTATTCTCTTGACCTGGAAACACTATTCTCAGTTACAGATGTTATTTGGGCTCATTGTTTTAGGGGTTTTTAACTCTGAATAGTGTCCCATGAGCACTTGTGGGTGCATATCATTTTAAAGGGAGCAGTGGAGGTGGGGGGTGGATAAAAGGTACTGGAACTGGGAAGGGACAAACAACTAGGAGCATTAAGGTTGGGCATGGATACAAAGTAGGTACTGGGACATGGGAAGAGACAGGCAGGTGGGCGTGGTTACAAAAGGAAGTACTGGGACAGGGAAAAGGGGCAGACAGCCGCGGACATTGACAGTTTATAAAGTCACAAAGCATTAGCTGAAAAGAGTGAATACTAACAACCATTACAGTTAACTAGGCAAACATACACAAACAACAAACAATTCATCAATAATTCACCTATACCACAATCCTTATATTATATTAAGCAGAATCCAAAGGGAACACATTTGGTTTTTATCACAGACCTTAAGGATGCATTCTGGGCGTGCCCTTTAGCAAAGGAATGCTGAGACTGGTTTGCATTTGAGTGGGAACACCTGGACAAAAAGAGGAAACAACAGCTAAGATGTACACGCCTCCCCCATGGATTCACAGAGTCTCCAAATCTTTTTGGGCAGGCCTTGGAAGAGTTATTGGAGCAGTTCACCCCCGAGAATAAAGTACAAATTCTACGATATGTAGATCATCTATTAATATTGGGGAGGAACAGAGCCAGGTCAGAGTAACTAGTATTAGACTTCTAAGTTTTTTGGGAACAAAGAGTCTAAAAATGTTCTGAGGCAAATTATAATTTGTTGAATCAGAAGTCATATACCTAGGCCATTTACTTGGAAAAGGGTATAAGAAGTTAAGCCCTGAAAGAATCTCAGGAATCCTATCTATGCCAGCACCTAAAACTAAAAGAGATATAAGGAAACTCTTAAGCCTCATTGGGTACTATGGTTACTTTTGGTACTATGGCTAGATTAGTATATCCAAAGTGTCAAATTTCTCTATGATAAGCTAGTAGGCCCTGAACCTGTAAGATAGACAGCTAAAGATGAGGAACAGTTAAAGGATCTAAAGGATAAGTTATCTTCAGCACCTGTCCTGAGCCTGCCTGATCTTAAAAAGGAATTTGACCTCTTTATCAATACAGAAAGGGGAATTTCCTACAGGGTGTTAACCCGAGAGTGGGGGCATGCAGGAAACCAATAACCTGCCTTTCAAAACTATTAGATCCTGTAGGTAGAGGATGGCCCACCTATCTTCAAGCAACTACTGCTGCAGCTTTTCTAATAGTGGTGACCCAAAAATTAACCCTGCAGGGGAAAATTAAAGTCCATATACAGCATGACCTTAAAATGATCCTAAGTCAGCGAGCTCAGCAGTGGTTGACAGACTCCAGGATATTAAAGTATGAAATCATACTAATGAATACTGACACCCTAGAACTGGTCACCTCTAATAGTATAAATCCAGCACAGTTTCTCTCTGGAGAACCTCTACCTGAGTTAGAACACAACTGTCTGGAACTTGTGAACTTGTAAACTAAAGTAAGGGAGGACTTAGAGGATGTACTGCTGCCCTATGGAACGATATTATTTATTGATGGGTCCTCGAGAGTAATGGATGGGAAGAGGGCCTTGGGATATGCTGTGGTTGCAATGACAGAAAGCGAGAACATGGAAACTCCAGAGAAAGGGAAACTGGCTTCTAACTGGTCTGCCCAATGTTGTGAGATATATGCTTTGAAGAGAGGATTAGATTTACTGGAAGGAGACCAGGGAACCATATATACCAAGTCACGGTATGCTTTCGGGATAGTCCACACTTTCGGTAAAATCTGGGAAGAGTGTGGGTACTTAAATTCAAAGGGAAAAGATCTAGTACATTAGGAATTATAAAATCATTATTAGAATCCCTGCCTAAACCAGCAGAAATAGCAGTGGTTCATGTAAGAGGGCATCAAAGAGGGGATACTTTTGAAGGATGAGGAAATCAACTGGCTGACCAGGTGGCTAAAGAAGCAGCTTTAGATACAGGGGAGCCAGTGAAGATCCTTAGGCTTAATGAAACACCAGGAGAAAAAGGGGGAACAGAGGGACCTCATTTAGGACTATTCCTGCAGATAGCCTCTTGGGAGAGGTGTTGAATGATTGTGTGCGGCCTTAGAAAAGCATGTTGATTTTAGAGGGATATTGAACACAGAGGAGATGAAGTGTGCAGCTTATTGGTTAGAACATGTGGAAAAGGTCAAGAAAGTGAAAGTGCATAAAGTGTCCAAGGAGCAAGATGTAGAAGGTGAAACGGCACTAGAAGAGGTGTGGGATCCCTTCAGGGGATGGCACAGGCCCGCCATGTTCACCAGGGTGTTCTGCATGAGGGCCAACACCAACCATCAAGGGCTCGGACCAGAGGAGGTTACAAAGTGAGGTGGCAGCAGCTTTTCCCACCCTGAGCACTGAACAACTGGCTGAGTTTGTTCCAAACAAGGAGGAGCTCAATGACATCAAAATCCACTCTCACAAATGGGAAGCCATGACTGTTTACATGAACCACAGGAACCCAATGCTGTTTGAAGTTGAGAAAGTTCTGTGTCCTACAGTGTACACTCTGTGAGTCTACCCAGACCTTCTCCCTGCCTTTACAACATGGCTCCCAGCACTACAGAAGCTTGCAGGAGGAGCAGACCTGACGCTGACAGGAGTTGTGGTGTCACCTTCTGACCTCCCTCAATGCAACAGGGCATGCTCTGTGCTGTCACCTGCTGGGAAACAGAGTTCCTGTGGCAGTAGAAGTTGCCACCGTGTCCACAGAGGAGATGCCAGCTACTGGAATGATAGGGAAGGACTTTGCTGTGCTGCACACTCACCTGGATCACCTCTGGTAATATGGTGACCAATCTTCTCCTCCTGCCTTAGCTCCCTTGGTAACAGATTGTGCTGCAGAGGAGAGTGCTCGAGATGAGGAGGAGTTGCAGGGAAAGGAGCCAGGCAGCAGCTACTGCCCTGAGCCAGAGCAGCAGGTGGACATCAGGGATTTGAGCCCGAGGAACAGAAACACTTGTGCAGAACTGAGAAAGGAGGAGCTCCCCAAGAACAGAGCTGCAGAACCAGCTGAGAATGCCAGCACAGAGCAGCAGTAGGAGGCTGAGGACAGCAGGACCCCACAAGAGCAAATGGATGCATTGTTTAATCAGTGCTTTTTCTTTGCCTTAAAATGCAAAGTAAAGAAGTCAGATCTCCCCCTGCCCACCAGCACATTTCTAGGCAGCCACATGGTCTTCTACTGCCCAGCTGAAAAACAAGTGGACATAAAGAAACAAAGCTATGAGAAGTTCTCTAAATTCCTGCAATGCATGCAGCACCAGAGGATCTTACAGATGAAGGAGCTGAGCAAAGGTGTGGAGAGCATCATAGATGTGGATTGGAAACACCCAGACATTAAAGCTTTTGCAGTGCCTGAAGGATTTTCCTTAGCCTCTACTGCCCAAGACAGCAAAAGTGAAGACTCCATTTTGGGATCTACCCTGGAGAACTCAACGTCGGATGGTGAACCTAGAAAAGATTAATCAGGAGCTCTATTTAAAAAACTGATGTTTGGGCATAGGAAGAAAAAGTCAGATGGAAAGTCAAAACCAGTTCATCTTGAGCAGGCCAGAGAAGAGGAAGAGCAAGAAATTCAGAAGGCAGCCAAACTAGGTGTTACTGTGGAGGATGCAGTAGTAGCTGATAAGGCAGTGCCAGAGACCAGAAAGGATGTAAGTGATGACACCACCGCAAATGAACTGGAGCTAATCTGTGAAGCAGTGGCTGCTCTGGAGACAGCAGAAGCTTCCTGTGCTGAAGAAACAGTGGAAGTGTGCCTTGCTGAGGAGACAACTGAGATGGTTGCTGCTGTTTCACAGTTGTTAGAAACCCCAGATACTACAGAGGAAGCTACACTAGTTCAAAAAGTAGAGACCACTGAACAAAATTTGAAAGAATTGGACAAACCAGACACAAAAAGTTCTTCATGAAGTTGCCGAAAGAGTCAAGTCAGATGTAACACAGCTGGTTAGTGAAAGAGCTGTAGCAGAAACTATAATTACAACAGCACGGGGACTTGAGCCAAAAGTGAAAGGTGGTGGTAAAGATGGGAGCATTGTAGACAAGGAAACTGTTCTGCTTGAACAGTCCTTGGAAAGTGAACACAAAAAGGATGGTCCCCAGCAAAGTGCAAGGAGCATTCAGGGCCAAAACAGTGTTGGAGTGTTTTACCTGCAGGATCAGAGAAAAGTGAAATACTTTCTGCAATGTAAGAAAGCACAGAAGGACATCAAGGATATGTTGAAGATCATAAAGAAGTAAATAAAGTGTAGGGGACAACAGAGGAAACTTTATCAAAAATTCATGACACTGTGAAAAAAAAAAAAAAAAAAGGATGTTCCTTTAACTTCTGAGATGCTGAAAGATGAACTGAGTCAGAATTCTTTAATAGCCATAGCAAGCCCCAAGATATTTCAAGAGGAAGCGTGAGACTTCAGAAATTCAGCCAAAGACATATACACACCAGAATTAAGGGAAAGAGAGAGACTCTGGGTACATTATGGAAACTACAGGACAGCAAATATAGAGAGAAAGTGAACAACCATATAATCCACCAGCAGAACACAAATGTGGGAGGATAACATTTGTCAACGAAAAACATCTTATGATAGATAAAGTCAGAACTCAGTGGCTCTGACACCTTGAAAATGTGCTAATATTGGTTGTATCCATACCTATGTTCCATTTGAAGGTTATTAAGACTGGTGATGCACCACTGACTGGGCAGACCACTAGAATTTTTACCATGGTTATTGCTGTCCCCTCATTTGTGTCCTGTTTGTCCAATCTCCTTGAATCCCTTCACTTGTCCCTGAATCTCCCTTCCTCCTTTAGCAGTTTCCTTTCCCCCTCACATCTTTCATAGCTGCCTTGATCTGACCGGTGAGTGGCCATAGGTGCTGCTCAGATTGTGTTAGGGGGAAGGGGAAGTATGACTGATGAGAACACGTGAGACTTCTGGATACTTTTGTTGAGCATGGTACTCAAGTTTGCTGCGTTTCAATTCTGTTCAGGTATCTCTGTCCATCTTACAGTTGTTTTTGTGCAAGACCTGATTTAATTAGAAATTATTTCTACAGTGTAACTTGAAAGGAGATGTAAAAATGCCCTTCCTCAGTTGTTCCAGACTTCAGGTCTCAGGATTGGACTGTAATGTACTGAATATTTATATGTATGTCGTAATCTCAGTTCTGATTTTAATGCCATACTACTTCTGCACTTTTTAGGCATTCCTTTAAATGAATATTGTAGAGTAGCCTGGGGAGGAAATTGATACTATTGGAGTAGAAATTGATCTATCAAATGTTTGTAATATATTTAAGAAATATTTAACTTGTTAGGATGTATGCCTTTTGAAGGTTTGAAGTAATATATATACATTATTAACCGTAAAATATTATATAGGTACATTTTTAACCTCTGGTATTTCTTGTTACAGATCCTAAATTCTGGAAAAAAATAGAACATCCTCCCACATATTTAGCAATCAGACCCCAAAGACAGAAGGAAAAAGTTGATACAAAAAAGTAAAGTGAGCTCCTGTAACAGGGAGTATAGTAGTAGACCTTAAGAACATTGCAGCTGGGAGAAGGACCGGATCAGGATACACTTTTGCCACATAGACTCACTGATCTTCTGAATGTGATTAAAAAGGAGGGGAGACATGGGTGGGAAAGTGCCCTGTACTGGACCCCTGTTTGTATTAACCCTCCTAGTGATGGGCGTTCAAAGACGAGGAACTACGTTGTGTGATAAATGTTACTACTGTCCGTTGTATGCAGGAGACTCCCAGATAGCTGTCCTCAGAACCCAAGCCCTAACTGTGTCAACTTTTTACAACAACAGGTGTTGAGGATGGCAAAACCTATTGGCTGTATGAAAATGTAGGGAATTTTAAATAAAAATTGCTGAGAGAATATCCTATCAAAGAAAGGTGGTGTCATGGTGGAGAGCGATGGTAGAGTGCCATGACCTTCTGGGGAAGTGTCCTGAAAAGGACGTCCAAGAGGCAGAGGCACGTCCTCGCTCCCGGGTGGAGTGAGCAGCTCTTTTGTGAGTCCCCGCTTTGGCCAGCGCTGGAGAGAGAGACGGAAGACATGTATGGAATTCCAAGGCGAAGCTTTATTGATCTTCTTTCCTCAGAGGGTTCCAGGGACAAACTAGCTCACAGGGTTTGAGGGAGTAGGGTTCATATAGGGGAGACAGGGGGTGGGGTAGAGCAACTGAGAAATGAACTGAGGGCACAGAGGGGGAAGGGCCAATAGGGTACAACCAATTAACATGGAACAGAGAGGCATTCTGTGGATAACTTTCTCTAACCACTATGAAGAGGGAGTGCTTAAGGGCGTTCCCTCCAGGGCAGAGGGGCAAGTTCTCTCCCAGGTGGGCCATCAGCCTCCACAACTCGCCTTTCTTTATTTATTAAAAAGGCCACTCTGACTGCCTTTTTGATACAGTGCATAAAACAGGAGAACATGCGTAACACAACAAAGATGATAACAAAAATCCATAAAACACTTTTAACCAGGGAAAGCCCCCACCCTTTAAGTCTCCATTGTCCAAGAAGTCATTAAAACCATCAGTGATCTTTTCGCCAGTTTGGATCTCTTTGACTTGTTCTTTGAGCAGCTGGATGCTTTTAGAGATGGATTCTGCATGCGATGATAAATTGAAGCAGCGAAGTCCCTCTAATTCTTGGCAGCCGTGTCCGTGGTCTAGGAGGAGGAAATCAATTGCTGCAAGATTTTGTAAGGTGGCATGCCTGGTGGTTTCCCTGTCTCAGAGGAGGTCACTAAGCACCTTTGATGTTGTGTTGGCCTGCTTACTAAGCCAGCACCCCAGGTGATTAATTTCACCTAGAGCCTTTGCAGCTGCCACCCATGGGAGGAATAAGGAAGCTGCAAACCTCTTGCCTTTTGACCAGTTCACTACTGTGGGATTACAATCTTCATCAAATTGTGTGGATGATCTCTTTTAGCATGCAAAATCCTTCTTGTTCTTCCAATTTTGGAGGAGTGTTGTGTTTGGGGTGAGAGTAGTAAACCGGTCAAGGGTACATGGGCCACCTTGGAGGCAGGAGGGGATTCCTGCCTATGCTCAGTCTCCACAAATAAGGAAGACACCTTTGGGAAGTGTTCTGGGAAAGAAGGAGGCAGAAGTCTTGGGTTCTGTTTCCGCAGTGTGATTGCACCAATTACCGAATTGTAGATCTTTTGGGTTGGGTAGACGTCCTGGGGCCAGGAGGAAGGATTCCAGAAATAAAAGTTAGCACAGTAACTGGCCTTTGCAGATGTTGGGGGTTGGCAGAGTTTTTTACTCTTTCCCTCAGTGGAGAATATTTTTCCCATTATCATGATAAGAAAGACGGCCAGGCAGCTCCCTTAGCTTTTAATTGCTCAAGACAAAAGGGAGGGGTGGGGGTGAATGGTCCTGGGTTGCTTTGTTCTTCCGGGGGACACTGTCTTCACTGGCCTGAATGCGGAGGAGAGAGGCTTTTCTCCAGGGTGGGATCTGCCCTGCACTCCAACACTGCTAAAACCTCCTGTTTCTGAGAAGAGCGCTGAGAACCGAGACTCAAAGGGTGAGCGGAGCTTTTTCCTTCACCCTTCTCCCACCTGGGACAGCCCTGCCACTGCCACCTCGCCTGCCTGCTCCTACAGGTGCTGCGACTGAGACGGGCGCTCCGCCCCGCTCCACCGGGACCATGCAGAGAAGAGTGTCTGACTGGAAAAGGGACTGAGACTGAGTTTTGTTCTGTTTTGTCACTGATTTTTCATAGCTGATGTTGTTCTTGTTTGTCTTGTAGATAAAGAAGTTCAGTAAAGAACTGTCTTCAGTAAAGAACTGTTATCCCTGAACCCATACTTTTGCCTAAGGGTCCCTTAATTTCCAAATTATAGTAAACTGGGAGGGAGGGGATTTTCACTCTCCATTTTAGGAAAAGCTCCTGCCTTTTTCCTAGCAATACTGTCCCCTAAACCAGGACAGCAGACTCCAATAGATCCAATTCTGGTGGCTCTCCCTGGGAGGGCGGAAGTACTTCTGGCCACCTTTTCCCTTGTTCGGAAGAGTGAAGCCACTGTTCCCAGGTGCCCGCTCTTCTCGGCAACTTCTCCAAAGAGGGACCATCACCAGGAGTGAAAGGGATCCCTACCAGGCAAGTTGAGAGTGGGTTATCGACGGAGCCCATGGACAGGCACAGGTCTTGTTGCTGGAGGGACTTTGCCAGGGTGACCCATACATTTTGTCCAGGCTGCGGGACAATTCAGCCAAGTGCACACTGTGTGGTGAGATGCTTCCACGTAGTTGCAATGACAGCAGCGAGGTGGGTGATCTTCATCTTGGCTAAGGATGGGGCTTGGGCTAGTAAATATAAGCGAAATGGTTATTTAACAGGAGGGAGTATCTTTCTCTGGTAAGGTAGTTGAGGGGAGGGGAAGGAGGGACATTGGAAGATTTAAGATGGGAAGGGCAGAAGCAGGAGGGTAAGCATAAAGGTAAGTGGAGTTTGGTGAGTTTATTGAGGTTTATTGGGGGATGAAGCAGTGGCAACTAGGATATGCCTAGCTCGAGGTTTGTCATATTTCTTGTGCCGTTTTGGAGCTTTCCTTTTTCATTTGTTAGGGTCAATGGTGTCTCAGGAGCCCGAGACAACCACCTGTGTATTTTGAGAGTCTCTCTGTCCCAGTCCGAGCACCGGAGAAAGAGTCTGGAGACGTCTTCTGTGGTTTCCACAAGTTGTTTATTTTCTCTAATCTAAAAGTTCTTTCCCTGACTAGCTGAGGTCTGCTCAGCAGGCACACTGCCCGCCTTCAGGGCGGTATTATCTTTTTATACTATAAACTATATAAACATTATTTACAATTATCTTCCAATACATATCACTTATATTGTGAAGTCTAGTTCTACTCTAAACCAATCTAAAAATGCCAACATCACCCAAAAGATGGATGCTAGGAAGAAGGAGAAAGAAGGACAGAACATGCCCAGATTCCTCCATCTTGACCCTAAACCCCTATTCTAAAAATCTTAAAATTCTACTTTTTCGCCTTTTGATAAACTAACTTATACTCTACTTATTTTTTGTGACTTGTAATTCTTCATGCAAAGGTGGTGATTTTTCCCAGGGGCTAAAATCAAAGGCGCAGGGGTCTTGGGCTCTGTGCCAAGGCTTCTGAGCCCCCTACCAGGGTCTCAAGCCATCCAGAGTACCCAGAGGGATGTCCTGGGTTTCCACAGTTTGTGACCTAGTGACAGGATAATTTGGCTGTTGCTGGCTCAGCATTCAGTGATGCCTTCACGTCCAGACATTTCTGGTGTTGAGATCCTGTAGTGTTAGACTTAGGAGAGACTTTATTATTGTTGTCGGTTGCAGTGTTTGCTTTTCCTAAATAAGGTTTTATGCATTTTCCTGGGAGCCAGGTGGTGCTGACACACAGTCATAACCTCTTCCCCAGGTAATCAGTGGGAAAGGTCCCAATATTTGTTGGGTTTCAGGGTCCTTGGTCAGCACTGGTGGCTTCTTTTCAAGCTTAGCTCAGGCCAAATTTGAGAAGTGCCAGAGTACAGGGGGAGTGGGTTCAGCGAAGGAACAATATGGAAAATTTATTACGTACAGAACCTTATAGAGTCTCTCAACTGGGGACATGGTCTCTGTCCCTCCCCGCTGCTGGTCGAGGACTCGCTTGATAGTGCCATGGGTCCTTTCTACAATTGATTGTCCTGTGGGATTATGTGGGATGCCTGTGGCGTGCTTAACTCCCCATCGGTTAAAAAAGTCCCTTAATTTGCAGGAAGAGTAAGCAGGCCTATTATCTGTTTTTATTTTGTTTGGGACTCCTAAGTAGCAAACAGTAGGAGGAAATGCTTGATTGTGTGTGCAGCATCTTCTCCCGCATGGGCAGAAGCAAACACTGCGCCTGAGAAAGTGTCTACTGACATATGGATATATTTTGTTCTCCCAAACACTGGGAAATGGGTAACATCAGTTTACCATAACTGGCAGCTACTTAAACCACAGGGGTTGACCCCAGATCCTAAGGAAGGTAACCGGTAGCATTGGCAGTTCGGACAGGTAGCTACGATGGCTTTAGCTTGTTCTCTCATGAAACGGAACATTCTTATTGAAGCAGGGACATTTTGATGGAAAAACGCATGTGACATCTTTGCTTGGGCAAAAATGTCTGGTAAGTTCGCAATTTCAGTGAGCATAGCTAGGGCATCCCCTCTTCTGTTTGCATCATCAGTGGCTCGTGGGAGGTCAGTGTGTGACCTCACATGTATTATGTGGTATGGCTGCTTTCTGTGGGAGATGCTATAGATTAACTTAGAAAGCAGTTTATATAAATTTGGACTGGAAACCTCCTTTAAAAGAGGAGCTCAGCTCTCATAGCCACACCAGCAACATAGACCGAATCCGTGACCACATTTATGGGTTTTTCAAATCTCTGAAAGGCTCTAACAACGGCTGCTAATTCAGCAATTTGTGGTGACCCTTCAACCACCTGGACATCAGACTCCCACTTCTAAGTCTTGGGATCTTTCCAAGTCATTACTGACTTGTGAGAAGACCCAGAACCATCAGCAAAGATGGTTAGGGCTTTGAGAGGTGTTTTACTTTGTATTAATTTTGGGACCAAATTAAAGACGGATTTAAATAATTTGTAACTAGGCAGATGGATTGAAGTTTGGCCTGGGTAGCTATCTAAGGCAAACTGGAGGCTCTTGTTGGATCGAAGCAAATGCTCCAAATTCCCGATGGTGGCCCATGGTAAGATAATGCATGCAAATTCACAACCTGCAAGATAACAGAGATGAGCTCTAGCCTTTTCTATTAAATCTGTCATCAGCTCCTAGGGTGTAGTTACGGTTTTGGTTGGCTGGTGATGTGGGAATACCCATTCTAAGACAATTAGGTGTTTTGATTGAGTATCCTGCTGAAAAATGAGTCCATGAAACCAGGGGGACTTACCTAGGATGGCAAACTGGAAGGGAAGTCTCAGCTCGTACTGGTGGGCTTGAAGTGATGACTGGGCTTCTTGGACCTTTTGGATGGATTCCCGAGCTTCGGAGGTGAGCAAATGTGGTGAGTCCAGGTCTTCACTACCACGAAGGAGGTTGAAAAATGGGCCAAGATCTTCTGTTGTTCCCAGCAGAGGACATACCCAGTTGATGGACCCGCAGAGTTGATGGAGGTCTCGCAGGGTCCTCAGGTCATCTCGGATGGCTAACTGCTGGGGTACAATGGTGCGTTCTTGAATCCATAGTCCGAAGAAAGTCCATGGGCTCACAACTTGGATTTTATTTTTGCTGATTTCAAAGCCTGCCGATTCAATGACTTGGATAGTCTTTTTTAGGATGACATCAAAGTAGGTCTGTTCAGGTGCACAAACAAGGATGTCATCCATGTAATGGAGAATGATTGCTTCTGGAAACAGATTTCTGATGGGTGATAAAATGTGGGCCATGTACCACTGGCATATGGTTGGTGAGATTTTCATACCTTGTGGTAAGACAAGCCAGTAGCAACATTTCAAAGGAGCTTGTCTATTGAGGGAAGGAACTGAAAATGCAAACTTGGGTGCATCTTGGGGATGGAGAGGGATGTTAAAAAAGCAGTCCTTGATATCAGTAATGGCAAGTCTCCAATCTTGCAGTAGCATGGAAGGAGAGGGCATACCAGGTTGTAGTGGACCCATATCTTCAATGGCCTCATTGATTTTTCAGAGGTGATGGAGGAGCCTCCACCTGTCCTTGCCAGGTTTTCTAAGGACAAAGACAGGGAAGTTCCAAGGGCTACCAGTTTCTTTGATGTGACCCTTGGAAAGCTGCTCCTCCACGAGGGCTTCCAGAGCGCACAATTTTTCCTTAGAGAGGGGCCATTGGTCGTCCCACACTGGATGGTCTTGTTTCCAGGTGAGTCGGGGAATAGTGGGTATTGCGCACTGAACAGTGGCCCCAACTAAAAATCCCTATTGGAAATACGGATGGAAGCTCCCCATTGGGACAGGAGGTCTCTGCCCCAAAGAGTGATAGGTGCTCTTATGATATATGGCTTGATGGTAGCTATTTTTCCCTCAGGACTTTCCACTATTATATTGTGCTTACTTCTCATGGTAACGGCAACCCCTCCTATTCCTAAAATCATTCCCACCACAGGTTGCAGCTCCCAATTCGATGGCCATTCAGAGCAGGCAATGATGATAACATCCGCTCCAGTGTCCATCATTCCTGGGCGGAGGATGTTTTCCCCTTTGCAAAATATGGTGCATTCAACAGTCAGTTTGTTAGAACCCACGATCCGTGTCCACATGATAGGTGGGTTCAGAGGAACCTGCTCTGAGTAGTTCTTAGGTAGAAGGAAGGCCTGGGTGATTGGTGTTCCCTAGTACAGCTCAAATGGTATGTCCGTGCAGCAAAGAGAGACGAGGATCTCATTGTCTAGGCCTACAGTTTGCACCTCTGGGAAAACATGAAAACTGTCTGGCCTATTCACAGTGCCCCCAATGATTAAAATGTCTCGAGGACCATCTGGTGGCCAGTACTTTCCAGTCAGGATTCTAAAGATGCACTCGTCAATGAAATGGATGGTCAGCATGGTTATCAGCTGGCGTTGGGTCCCAACCTGAATCACCCTGTACAGGAGGTCTGCTGGGTCTGGGCTAGAATCTCTGAGGCTGATGAGGCTGGTGGCCGATTCTCTGATTGTTCTAGAATGGTGGGTAGGGCGGAGTGAGATAGCTTCAGATTCGATGTTGTCGCGCGGGGCTATTCCGCACTCCACTGGGAGTTTCCTGGATGCGGCTGGCGGGATGACCGCTGTTGGTGCCATGGGTTCTGGTAACGACTGTCTGTTATTTTGCCCCTATCTGGGCAGTGTTTTAAGAAATGACCAAGTTCCCCGCAACAAAAACATAGTTGATTTTCTTTTGCAGCAACCACTGCGATGGCTCCTGCTACCCCATCTGCAATGCCTTTGGCAACAGCCTGTGCCACTGTGTTTTCAGTGGAGGTGTGCCTTGTGCAGGCTTCAACCATTTGCTCAATAGTGGGCTCAGAGCCTAGGGGTATTGACCTCAAAATTTCTCTGCACTCTGGATTGGCATTTGCCATGGCAATTTTATTTAACACTTCTTTATGTCCCTCAGCACTTTTGATTTGTTTTTCGAGTGTAAGCTTCAGTCTGTCTACGAATTCTATAAATGACTCTTTTGCCCCTTGTTTGATATTTGCAAAATTTTATGTTGAAAAGGAATTATCTGGGGTGAGGAGTAAGATGGTTTTTACCACAATGGCAATGTCCTGCAATGTAGCATCCAGTAAAAGCTGGGCTTAGTCAGTGGGTTTTTGGAAGTTACTTTCTCTTGCCAATTGCTCTATTGTGAAATTTGGTCTGTTGTCCTCTTTAGAGTAGGCGTCACATAAGGCTATCAGATGTTTTTTCCAATGCCTTTTCCACAGCATGCATTCAGCTGGGATAAGAAGGCAACGCACAATGTTTTTGATATTGTGGGCAACCAGAGTATGGGCAGAGAAAGTAGCTTCTAGGAGGTTTTTGAAATACAACGAGTTCTGACAGTGTTCTTTAGCTGCTTTACAAAGATCCTTGAGTTCCCCATAGGGCAGAGGCTCCCATGATGGATAAGCTAATGCTCTTTTCCCCTTTTTATGGATAACCAGGAAGGCTGTGATATTGCTTGCCAGTTCCCAGTCTCCCCCCGGGTTGGCTTCCCTTTGGGTCTTAGCGCAATGGTCCTCGGACTTGGGGTGAGTGTCCGAATCTGAGGAATCGCTACTTTCATCTTCCGAGGGAGATGGAGAGCGCTTGCTCGCAGGGCAAGACTTCTTTGGGCGAACCGAAACTGCTGGATGACGGATGGCGGTGGAGGCTAAGATGGCCTCCTTCCAGTCCTGGCCAAGGTCACTTCCGGTTCCCACAACATTAGGGCCGGAAGTGAGCTGGGCAATGGGGGAGGGGCCAACTGGAGGAGGGGAGTGGATGGGGTCCACATTAGGGAGGGGTTTCCTGACAGAAGGGGAGGGTTCCCACGCAGTTACACCCATCAACGCAGGGGGTGGAAAAGAGCCAGGCACGGGAAAACGCAGAGAAGAGGCAGAAACGTAGCCATTTTGTGGTGTTAGGGCAGGAAAACTGGGATATGAGGGAGGCAAAATGGCAGGGCCACATTGCTAGCACCATTTTGGGGGGTAACAACAGGAGACAAAACTAGGTAAGTGGGCATAGGTAGGAGGTTGGAGGAAAGGTCCAGGATGGCATGGCCAGTGCCACCCTGGTAAGGAGAGAGAGGGGACTGGGAGGCATCAGGGAGTCAGAAGCAGCCCTGTGCATCACAAGGATTTCCACCCGCCGATCGCCCCTCAGGCAGGGAAGAGGGTTTAGGGACGCGGGGAGGGGAAGGAGTTTTTAACGAGGGGCCCTAAACATTACCCACACCATCCCTCAATAACCCAGTAGTTTTCACAATGTTATGAAACAAAGGGAAAAATTTCGCAACAGAAAAATTCCCATTTGCCTGAATATTGTATAACTTTCTTCCCACTCCATTGCAAAAGGAGCCCGAAAGGACAGAATTACGATTTGTGTTGGGAAAATGTTAGAAAACCCAATAGATGTTTCAAGTTCCCCTTTCGAAAACTGAAAAATTGCTGTGAGAAGGGTACCCTCAACTTGGAGATAAGCATCCCGTTGAGGAGGGTTAAGCTTAGAATATTGATTGCCCATCCTCAAAACTCCAATTTCCTGCCCAGCAGTAAAAGGGAGAACACAAAAGAAAAGACCCTGAGAACTTCAACTCACTTTTTCTCTTCGGGCAAACTGAAGCCTGCTGGGTCAATGCAAAACTGCTGGGGAGGTCATCAGGCCATCAACCGGTCCTCAACAGAGGTTTTCCAAAGGTTCCAGTCACCCCTCAGATGGCTCTCACTACGCGAGGAGCCCTCCCTTGGGGAGCCAGTTAACCTGAGAGCGATTTGAGTCCTGCAGCCAAAGCTGCAGGAGACGCTTTCCCAGGAACCCCTCAGTAAAGGTCCCTGTTTGGGCACCAGTTGCTGCGGCAGAGAGGAATGGTAGAGTACTGTGACCTTCTGGGGAATTGTCCTGAAAAGGACATCCAAGAGGCACAGGCAGGTCCTCGCTTCCAGGCGGAGTGAGCAGCTCTTTTGTGAGTCCCTGCTTCCGGCCAGTGCTGGAGAGAGGGACCGGAGCCACATATGGAATTCCAAGGTGAAGCTTTATTGATCTTCTTTCCTCAGAGGGGTCTAGCTCACAGGGTCTGAGGGAGTAGGGTTCATATAGGGGAGAGAGAGGGCGGGGTAGAGCAACTGATGAATGAACTAAGGGCACAGGGGCGATACAAGGGGGGAAGGGCCAATAGAGTACAACTAATTAACATGGAACAGAGAGACGTTCTGTGGATAACTTTCTCTAACCACTATGAAAAGGGAGTTCTTAAGGGCAGGGGGGGAGATTTCTCTCCCACGTGGGCCATCGGCCTCCACAAGGTGGATCTCCTCTGGAAAGAGACCTGTAAAAGTTGAAAATACCAGATTGATGCAAGAAGGAAACCAGAACTCAGAAACAGCCAAAGAACTTTATAAGAAATACTAGAGCCTCTGAAAACTACACCAAGTTCATGAAGAAACAGTTTACAGTAATTTCACGATTATAAGCTGCACCATTTTGACTAAAATTTTGGTCCGAACCCAAAGTGCAGCTTATACACAGACAATGAACAAAAAGTTGCTGTTTTAGTTTGGAGGACAAGTGTCTGCTGAGAAAGGCAGGAACTTCTCTTTGAAATGGAGAATGTAAACCCCCTCCCTCCAAATTATTAAAATTTTGAAATCAAGGGGCTTTCAGGCAAAAATATGGGAATTAGGAATAACAGTTCTTTTCTACGGAAATTAAAATACAAATACAGTACTACAAAGAAATAAACTCCAAATCCTGACAAAGTCAGAGTACAACCTGATACCCTGTCAGGCAGGGTGTTGGTGGCAATCCAATTAAATGGTGGCTGCATCCTCCTGCAGTGACAGATGTGGTTCAGTTGAAGCAGTGCTCCTGCAGAAGGTGCAGTTTCCCTCTGGATGTACACTGGTGATGTGGAGAAATCCGGTTTTCCTCTGGAGTCCAGTGGAAAAAGGGGCTACCTTAGTGTCCCAAAACCTCTGTTTTTATCTTGGTAAGAAATGTTGGGCTCTTCCCCCTGGCTGGAGCAATTTCCAATGGGATGAAGTAATTTTATCAGTCACACAGTGGGACTCAATGGGCCATTAGCAGAAAATGACTCACTGGAAGAAGGATGGGTTGTGAAAAGATAGAGAACAATGCCTTGCCTGGTTTCAATGGATGGCCCATTAGCAGAATATCTGCTGTTGAGATAAGGATCACTGCCCCACCCTCAACAAATGGTGATAGAATAGATACCTTTTATCACATTCTGTATTGTAATGTGTAGCTTATAATAAGGTGCGGCTTATGTATGGACAAAGAACTAAAAGTTACTGGCACCCAGAAGTGCGGCTTATAATTGTGAAATTACTATAATTTAAATGTTTCATGTGGGCTTAAGCCCGATCAAAGTTTTAGAGGGGGGAATTGTTACAGGTAAATTCTTGATGAATTGGTTGTTGTTTGTGTATGTTTACCCAGTGATCTGTACTTGTTGTTAGTATTCACATTTTCTTTTCCACTAATTATTTGCGACTTTATAAACTGTCAATGTCCGCGGCTGTCTGCCCCTTTTCCCTGTCCCAGTACTTCCTTTTGTAACCACGCCCACCGGCCTGTCTCTTCCCATGTCCCAGTACCTACTTTGTATCCATGCCCAACCTTAATGCTCCTAGTTGTTTGTCCCTTCTAGTTCCAGTACCTACTTTGTATCCACCCCCCACCTCCACTGCTCCCTTTAAAATGATATGCACCCACAAGTGCTCATGGGACACTATTCAGAGTTAAAAACCCCTAAAACAATGAGCCCAAATAACATCTGGAACTTAGAATAGTGTTTCCAGGTCAAGAGAATAGTGGAAAGAACAAATTTACCATCCAGAGCTGCTTTGTCCTGTCGCCAGAACCCCAAACAGTACCTGACCAACAGGACATCCCCTGACCACGAGCTAGTATGGTCTTCCCAAGAACCCAGTAAGGATGAAAGGCCCAGCTCTGCTGAAGGACAAAGCTGCATTTCTCCTCCTTCATGTTGTCCAGTGGGAACAGCGGCGGTGTGCAGCCCCTTAGTTTCCCCATCCAATTAGAAGTTGACTTCAAATAAAGGCCTTAAAAAGGATCTGGTCTCCTGGCCCTCTCATTTCACTGGTGACAATGCAACTGCTTCTGTGAAAAATAAAAGTACAAAATGAAGTTCAGTCGGCTTAGAAAATCAAGTATTTTGCAGTTTCACAATGATTTTTCTTATTTTTTAATCCCTACAAGACCCACTTGCTGCAAAGCTGTGGTTTATGAGATTGCCTACATATGAGAATTGGTATTGCAGGAACAGAAAGACAGAACTGTGACTGCAGAAATTGTAAGGAGGGAGCAGCTACAAAACAGACTCTTGAGACAGTTCCTTCTAGAAGGAACACTTTTCAGCAATGTTTAAAGTCCTACCTACAGTGATCACAAAGTTATTGAACTAGTACTAGTTCATAAAATCACAAGAATCACAAGGTTGGAAGAGACCTTCAAGATCATCCAGTCTAACCCATGCCCTAACACCTCAAGTAAACCATAGTACCATGGTGTGCTGTATCCAGTCTTTTTTAAAACACATCCAGGGATGGTGACTCTATCACTTCTCCAGGCAGGCCATTCCAGTACCATATCACTCCTTCCGTAAAAAACTCTTTCCTAATATCCAACATATATTTCCCTTGGCACAGCATAAGACTCTGTTCTCTGGTTCTGTCAGTGCTACCTGGTGAAAGAGACTACTGCCCATCTGACTACAAACACCTTTCAGGGAGCTGTAGAGAGTGATAAGGTCACCCCTGAGCCTCCTTTTCTCCAGGTTGAACAACTCCAACTCCCTCAGCCGTTCCTCACAGGGTTTGTGTTCCAAGCCCCTCCCCACCCTCGTTGCCTCCTCTGGACATGCTCAAGCCTCTCAAGGTCCTTCCTAAACTTAGGAGCCAGAACTGGACACAGCACTGTTGCCTTCGTTGGGGGGAAACGAAGGCAAGTGGCGACCTGGTTAGAGCGGGCCACGGCGAACACACACACATACACTTTTACAATCCCAGTTGCCGGACAAATCACTCGCTACACTGATGCAGTCGACGGTGAAATGCCTTTATTGCTCGGCAAACACGGGCTTAAGTAACTTCGATACAGCTGTGATTGGCTAACGCCATGGAGAGGGCGGGGCCTAACTCCTCGTGCATAACGATGTCTTCTGAACGAACTTTCTAGCTCACCACATTTCCCCCCTCTCCATGACCGATTAAGCCTTCGCAGCTGTGCTAGACTGATGTTAGTAACAACTCGTGAAACATATTAGTAACAACACGCGAACTATTTTAAACGTCTAAATGCAATCGCAACTTGGTTATAACCTATCTAGTCCAACAATGAAAAGGGAACCGAACATTAACACGGGTACAACTGCAACTAGTCCCACTAGGGTGAACACATGGGTGGTAAACAGGGCTGTTGGGTAAACAGGGGAATTGAACTGATTTCATTGCCGGAGCTTTTGGCCATGACGTTGGAACTTGTCTTCGAGTTCTTTGCTTCACCGATGAAGCGGGTTTGGCAACGACAGAACACCGAAGCACGAAGATGGAACGCGAGGCTGATGAGATGGATCACGGCGGTGAACCTGTCAAAAGAAACTCAGAGATCTCGTTAGTTTCATCAGTTTTGTTAGACAGTACAGGCTTTATGGATTTTAATGGGTACCACTTGATGACATCATCTTTTTTTTTTTTTTTTTACTGCCGCGTACCCTCTGCCCGTTACAACTAGCTTCCATCGTTTCTTTAGCACAGGAAGCTTCTGCTGTCTCCAGAGCAGTCACTGCTTTAGAGGTTAGCTCCAGTTCACTTGCTGTGGTGTCATCACTTATATTCTTTCTAGTCTTTGGCACTGTCTTAGCAGTGCATCCTCCACAGTAACACCCAGTTCGGCTGCTTTCTGAATTTCTTTCTCTTCCTCTTCTCTTGCCTGCTCAATGCACTCTGTCAGAGCAGCAGATATCCATGATGGTGATCTCTCCTCAATGCTGCTCACCACCCTTTCTTCTTCCACAACAGTAACAGCAACTGCATGTACCAGCCCTTCAGATCATTACTCCATCCTCAGGGTCTCCTCTAACTTTTCTACTCTCTCTTCCTCTGAGGTTTGTTCTCTCATTGCTTCAGCATCTTTCACTTGTTGGGCTTTTCCTGTTCTGCTGCTTTATACTTCGATAAAGGAACAACAGCTGGAATATCAGAATGTTCTTCAGCTGTTTCTGCCATGTCTTCTCTTACTTGTTACCTGCAGCTGAGCCCACGCACCAGGGCACTGGCATAGGAATTCTTGCATGTGTGGGCACGCTCCTGCCTGGACTGCTGGATGGGGACCCGGTGCCCCTCCAGGAGGAGCGCCCGCAGTCCTGGCACGAGAAGAAGCTGATGGAGGGACTGCTGCGTGGATGGGAGCTAGATGTTCTTCTTCTGTGACTGGCTGGTTCGATGCCCAGATGCCTTGGGGCAAATCTCCTGTCTTTCTCCCCGCTTCTTTTCCCTGTGTTTTTTGGTGTTTTGGGTTTTTTGTTTTTTTTTTTTTTTGACTTTTAAAAATAACATTGCCCACTTTATTTTGAACTTCCACGCTATTGGGGCGAACGATGAAGAAATTAATTCTTTTCTTTATGTTTCAGTAGTGCTACAGGTTTGGCTTCACCGCGAAGGGTGGGAAGCAGCAGCAGCTCGTGTTTACAGAGCTGCGGCACCAACCTGGGCCAGGGCTGTGGGGTGTGAGGCACCCCCGGCTCCTCCCGACGGGCTGGGAGCAGGGGGCTCTCCCTCCACCACCTTCCCATCCTCTTCAGAGATGCCCTCTGCCGCCTGGAACAGCTCCTCGGCGAGGGCGGCAATGCGGGACAGCGCCTCTTCCCTCAGCAGCTCCCGCAGCAGCGCTTCCGCAGCCTCCACCCGCAGCCCCGCCATGGCCCCTCATGTTCATCACTGCCCGTGTGTGAGGCGCGAGAAAGCTCTTGGCCCCGCCCCTCGCCCTCAGGCTCGGCGCCATCTTGTGACGCGTAGAGCAGCTGGTTTTTTTTTTTTAAAACTTCTTTAGGGCTCGCCTCTTTAAAAATGCCCTGAGGCTCACATATTTTCTTGCAGTCTGGCGACCGATTAGTAGCTGGATCGGGGGTTGAGATAAGGGACTGGGGCTGCGAGCAGTTGTTAGTTTTCGACCCCGCACGATCACCAGACGCAGACTGAGTGGCGGCCACCTCCACTTTTGGTGTGATTTTTAAACAGTCTCGGGCCGCTCTCCAAGTTTCCCGTTTCAACAATGCTCCCTCCAGAGCCCTCACAACTCCTCCCCAGCTCTCCAAACGTTTACCAGAGCTGGAGACAATCACGTTGTTAGCGCAGGCGTTAGTACACTCCCTCCAGCACCCTGAATGCAGGGTGTCTGTGGTACGGTCTATCGCCCTCAATTTTAACAACTGCATGATTACGTAATCAAAATTCCTTGATTTGCATTGGATGCCACATTGCCTATGCAATTGGGAAACTACCTTGCCAAGCGTATCCATTTCTTGGCGGTACGTGAGCGTTCTCACCGTCGGGGTCAGATCCAGCTGCCTCGACCGCCCACCTCTTCCAGCGCGAGTCCCGTCACCCGGACCGCCCTCAGTCGCGTGTATCGGGGGCTATTTCCTCACCCGAACACCTGGGGGTGATCCCGGGTTTCGGCACCACTATGTTGCCTTCGTTGGGGGGAAACGAAGGCAAGTGGTGACCTGGTTAGAGTGGGCCACGGCGAACACACACACATACACTTTTACAATCCCAGTCGCCGGACAAATCACTCACTACACTGATGCAGTCGACGGTGAAATGCGTTTATTTCTCGGCAAACGCCGGCTTAAGTAACTTCGATACAGCTGTGATTGGCTAACGCCATGGAGAGGGCGGGGCCTAACTCCTCGTGCATAACGATGTCTTCTTAACGAGCTTTCTAGCTCACCACACAGCACTCATGGTGTGGCCTCACCAGTGCTGAGTACAGGGAAAGAATGACCTCCCTGCTCCTGCTGGCCACACTGTTCCTGATCCAGGCCAGGGCCATTGGCCTTCTTGGCCACCAGGGCACACTGCTGGCTCATGTTCAGTCAGCTGTGGACCAGCACCCCCAGGTCCCTTTCTGCCTGGGCACTGTTCAGCCACACCATCCCCAGCCTGTAGCACTGCAGGGGTTATTGTGGCCAAAATGCCGGACTCAGCACTTGGACTTGTTAAACTTCAATTTATTTATTCAACTTATTTAGTAAATAAGTTCCTACTTATTTCCACAGAATTCCTGGGTGACAAAAAAGTGCCAAAAGAGACTAAGATTTAGGCTAAAGGTATTAAAAATTTGCTCCCCTTTACAGTGTTTGTCTTTTTCCTTGTCTTCAAAATAATCTTGATTTCATTCAGCTTGTTTCCTTCTGCAGTAAATATCCAGGTATATGCATTTCAAAAATTATGAGCATGTGTTTGGATTGAAATAAGACTAAGAGAATAAAACAAAAATTTATAAAATAAGATATATCGTAAAGTCTACACCATTGTGGTTTCCAGTTTACCAAGTCTGGGAGAGCTTTCTTGTTTCTGTGTCCCCTGGATATTGTCCAAAGAAGAGACTTCAGCATATACTCATTTAAGAGCAACAACAAGGAATTAGGATTGTATTAAGTCTGAGAATCACATGTATTCTGAACCCATTAAGAAAATTCATCTGCTATCACTTTGATTCCTATCGTGTTTCTCACTTCAAATAATTTCTAGGAAAACTAGCTACAGAAATCATGGCTGTGAATCAGATGTTCTTCATCTCTGCCTTTCTGTCATGGTACCATCCAGGGGTTTTCTTCCAGTTCTCTGCAAAGGGCTGGGAGCAGCTGCAGCTGTGGAGCAGATGTGTCAGAGGGTATTCTGCACACCTGGGACAGATGACAACAAAACACTTTGGGGGAAAATCAAGATTACACTTGTTACTGTCTCTCCTTTCCTGAGATACACTGGAACTGTCAGTTTTTCAGTAATAAGCAGAGTGCCCATGTCAGCCTGAGAGGACTTTTCCTTACAAGGCAGTGGGAAAGTGCAGTGACTGCCCATGCCCCCTGGTGCAGGAGGTGATGGGGAGGCAAAAAAGTCATTCTGGGAAATCTGCACATTTCCTTCTTGGTCAGACCACACACAACAGTTTTCTTGGATATAATTTTTGCATGTATCCAGTTATTCTGTATTGAGTAGGAAAAAACAGCTGTGATTTTCATTGATATTTTAGACAAACCGAATTTATATTCAATCTTGGTCTGAGTTTAAGTAGCTTCAAAAAAAAAAAAAATAAAAGCAAAAACACAAAAAACAAACCAAAAAAACCCTACAACCTCCCCCAACCCTCCCAGAGTTACTGTGTTTTAGATTGCTATTATTGCATTTTCAAAGCAAAATATTTTAATTTCTGAAATTTGAAACCATTTTTCAAAGTCAGATTGGATTTCTTTTTAGAAGCATTAAAATTGCAGAATTGCAAGACCTAGATTTATTTAAGATTAAATAAAAACATTCCTATTGGGTTATTAAATTTCTCATGGACCTAATTTGTTTGTTTATATTTGATTCAGTTTGTCACAAATAAATAAATAAATAGCTGAATTTTCATGGGTCTTGAATTCACTATGACTAATCTGATTAGAAAAATAAGTATTTGGCAATTTTCTTGGTGAGTAGGCACACTGAATGCCACAAATTCACAGACACAGCTTGTGTCTGATGTAAGAAAATATGCGTAACATTGAATAATAGCAAAAGGACTTGTTACAGCTGTGCTGGTCTAAGTATAAAAAAAAAGAGAGGAATGGTTTATGGTGTTAAATACCATATGTTTTAGAAAAAGAGGGCACAGGTCTCTTCCCTTCCTTCTCCCTCCCCAGGCCAAGGAGCCCCTGGCACTGCAGTGTTGTTCCAAGAGGCACAGCAGCTGGGGTACCTTTGAGATCAGTCACCAGAGCTGGGAGGCAGAGCAGATCCCAGGCAGGTGACATGGGCTCCCAGCTGAGCTGACAGTGCGGCCCAGCCTTGCCTGGGGATCAGCCCATAGTACAGAGCCTTACCAGCACACTTTCAGTTTCAGAGTCCCCAGTGCTACCAGCCCCCTACCAAGATTCTCTCATTGCAATTTTAAGTTCAGCAATAAATCTGTTTTTCATTAATGAGAGAATTAACAAGAGAGAGACAATCTCATTTCAGACCTATTAAAAACAAAATTAGGTATATTAAACAAGGTATATAAAGTGCTATGGGAAACTTTTTTCACCAATAACCATGACTGCAGCCAGAGTAATCCAATCTAAATTGCTATTGAAAAATTGCATCCACAGCTTTCCTATTTCTGAAGGTCACTAGCTCCCCCAGACTAGCCATACCTTAATTTCACTAGCATTAGTTTTGCAACAGTACAAGTGAAAGGTCTTTGAAAGAGTTACTTCTTTTTGTCAACTCGTTTTAATAAAATAAGGATCTGGTTAAGTAGGTTTAATCACACAGATACAGTTTTTGTCTGATTGAGTTTAGAAGGTTGGGGTGTAAAGCAATCCAAGAAAAATCAGAATCAGCACTTCTGATTGCACTGTGGTGGAAAAGCATATCTGAATATGCTGAAAGAGCTTGTAACTTAGGTGGAAAATGCTAGATTATGAGCAGAACATTATGTCTAAACATGACACATAATTCATTGCGCTTATATCTAGCCGACATCTATTGTCATTTCCTTTTTTTTTTTTTCCTAGTTACAACAACAAATGAAGATATGGTAAAAGTCAAAAGGTTGAATTTTAAAGTCACAGTTCTTATGCAGATGTGCTCATTTGTTAAAGCTTAACATTTAACCACAGGTCATGACTAGAATTTATTAACTCACTAAAAAATGATAGTATTAGGTCCTCAGACATTGTGTAGTGACTGCTTGCTTAATTATCCATATCTAAAGAGTTAAAATGGTGGCTTTTGCTGATTTAATATTCTTCCAGCTTTCTGCTGGTGTGCAGTGTACTGTGCATTAACAACACAGGTCATTGAGTACCCACTGAAAGCTCACTCTGGCAATACCTGAAGGACACATTGTACTCTTCAGAAATCTGTGTCATAATACTTCATGTGTTAACAGAATGCAACGCACAGTGATGCATAGCAAAGGATCAGCCCAGGGTGGGCATCTGAAGTGCTCTGTCTTGCTGCTGAATGCTAGAGTGAAGCATTGTAATTTTATTCCAATTATACTTTTAGTGCCATGATGTCACAGCATAAATTTGTACTTTTGCATGCAGCTCATGCTGGTGTGATGACAGCTCTTAAAATATTGAGCGATTGTAGGCTCGTCAGCATAAAATTATTCTAACACGGTGCCTTTATTAGGGCTTCAATAAATGCCTTTCTTCGTGTGTTCCGAGGTGGCATTTGCAAATGAGCTAATTTCTCAGCAGTACAATAATTGTGTTGCATTTATTTTGCAAGGTGGGGGTGGAGGAGGGAGAAGAAAAATGCTGTTACATAAAAGGGGCTCTTTTGCCATCAAAACTACATTCACCATCGTCAGGCAAGTTTAAAAAAGAACACATTAACTAAATGACTGTACAATTATTTAAATTAACTTGGTGTTTTTTAAAGCCGTGGAGGAGTATAAACACTTTTCCAAGCCATATAACAAAAGATGTGACAGCCTTCTTGCAAGAATCACTTCCTGAAAGTCAAGCACAAACTATGTTTGCTAACTGGTGACAGATATTTTGGGGTTCAGAATGCATGTACTTCAACAAACTAAATCCAAACCTGATGTCAGCTAACCTAATTCACAGCTAACCTAATGCATAGGAAGTAAAGCTTAGGGAGGAAGCAAGTTTTAAATGGTACGTATTTTCTTTTACTCTCTTTGTTACCTAGAAAATAGACAAAATGATGCAAAGAAAATGATGCATAAATGGAACTGTGCAATCATAGTGCTAACTTAACAGGAAAGACTTGAATTCACTGTTTCCTTGATACACACATCCAACAATCTCTCTGAGATTTTGGGTCATGCCGTGTTTCTCATTTCTTGTTGTGTTGCTTAGATTTAAAACAACAACCGACTTTTCAAAATGGTGATTATAATGCATCATTCAGGGTTCACAAATGTGAAATCTGTTCAGTCACTGAATGCATTTAATTTTAGGGATATTGCTTTAAAGATACATTTTAAAATTAATTTTTCCATAAGTTAAGCTACAGCAGTTATCAATGCCACAGGTTCCTCATCCTTTCCTTCCTCTATTCCCTACTATAAATAATGATGTTATTTAACTTAAAATTTATTCAAAGTCAACAATATTTTCCACTAAATAAAAAGTAAAATGTTTTTACAATCATTTATTTGTCAGAAAGATACTCTTATACAGCCTCTGAAATGTAAATATTTAATAAAATCTGTGCAACTGTCTTATGGGTCTGAATTTAAAGGTGTTTTTAAGACAAAACTACTCAGTAGTATCTGCAGTAAAGGCATAAAAAGTGTATCAGAGAGAAGTCATCATAAAGAAAGGACTTAATTAAACCATACAGAATTAAGTGTAAGGTCAATAATTGAGAAGATCTGTTTTTCTCTCAAGTATGCTTAAGATGTGTGTCTTACATAAACATCAGGTGTTGAATAAGGTTGGATTTAACCAGAGCATTCAACAGTACTTTTTGAGAATCAGTTTTGTTTAGTAAGAACCAAGCACAGGCATAAAAAGCAGAAAAATTAAAGAAAAATCAAACTACATCTACTACATCTATTGCATAATCCCAAAACCTCTGGGGGTATTTTGTGAAAGAGCAGAGAAGTCAGCTACCACATTTTAAGTGAATTTCTTTACCTGCCTACTGTATCTAACTACAGCTAGGTAAGAGAATGATTTGCACCCTGTAAACATCTGGATAGTAAATATAAAGGCAAACTGATCAGGAAATTACATTACTATTTAATTAAATTGCAAAGATTTTGTTACCAACCCTGCAATAAGAGAGGATGTTAAAAACATTTTTATAAAATATTTAGCTGTCAGGTGAGCGTATTTGTTTCATAAATCTATTAAGTATTTGCCATTTATATTATATACACATGCATATCTATCTCTCTCTACCCATCTATCTATCTCTCTATCCATCTATCTATCTCTCTATCCATCTATCTATCTCTCTATCTCTCTATCATCTCTCTATCTCTCTGTCTACACACACAGAGTGATTATGGTTGCTGGCAACAGTAATCTAAGTGCCTCTGTAGGGTGCAACAGGCCATGAATGAGTTTCACACAACTGTTGATTTGTGACTGATGAGGCCCTAGAAGACTTTTAGAGTCTTATCTACCTGTAGCAGAAATATCAATAAAGAGTGACCTTTTCTGTTAAATATAATGAATAAAAATACATAGGTAACTGTCAGCCAGTCCAAATAAATCTATCAGAGTTGCTATAGTTAGCACTGATGAAATTCTTTAGGCAAAAAGGGTAAATCTTACTCATAAAACTGCAAGAAAACAATATTTTAGAACTGGATTTATATGCAGGCATTTTAGTATTGACATGGATAGATTATCTAACTTGCAAGTTAATTGTGTTTTCATTACCCAGTGAAAAAAAATGGAGTAGGTAGTGTTTTCCTTCCATAGCCAAAGAGAAAGGGGGAACTGGGACACAGGGAGGAACTAAGAAAAGAGAGCATCTCTCAGAGTCATCAGGATTATGACAGAAAAATTTCTAATCCTAGTAATACATTTTAAATTGCAAAATACTGATAAACAGGCAAGAGATCATTAAGGTCATCAAAGAAATATAGGGAACAACTTCAGTCAGTGGCAAATAGGGAACAAAAGTAAGAAAACAAACACGTGAAGAAAATTACACTATTGTAATACATTAATACTTAATTATATTAAGGTAGAAGTATAAAAAATTAACAAAGTCTCATGTTCTGGCAATGAAGTATTACGAAACTTAAGCATATTGAATAATGATGCTGCATATGACTGCATTTTTAATAAAAGAAAATTAATAAAAATTATCAATTTTCATGGGCCTCAAATGAAAATGTGAAAAGATATTCTTCAGATGAAACTATATTTTAATCAACCCATAAGGAAACATCTCATGCAGTTTCCTTTTCAAAAATTTCCTATTCACCATTAATTTCTTCCCAAATTCTATTTGAAAAAGTATGAAATGTTTTATTCCGTAAATGCCAAAGTGTGATTTTCTGACCTTTTCAAAGGAAAGTTAAGGCAATCAAATCTATTTATGCTGATTAATATACTTTTTGAACACATTTTCTGTGCAGTTGCATCCATGGTTTTGGTAAATAAGTTGTCCTGCTGAAAATGTTAGTAAAATTTAGTACATAGAAAAATAAAGCTGCAGAACATGTGCAAGACTGAGAGCTGGGACTGTTCAGCCTGGGGAAGAGAAGATTCACGGGGAATTACCAATATGCATATGTATCTGAACAGAGCATGTAAAGAAGACAGGCTCTTACCTGAGAAAAAGTACAGTGGCAGAACAAGAGACAATATTCACAGGAGGTTCTTTCCAAGTGTCACTAAACACTTTCTGCTTATGAAGGTGACTGCAGGTTGCACAGAGAGGCTGTGAAGTCTCTGCTCCATACAGGCATTATGCTGGGCAAAGTGATTAAGGCTGCCCTGCTTGAGCAGGGCTGTCGAACTGGTTGAACATCTGGAGGTTTCTTAAAACCTACCTCTGCCATCCTGTAGTTCTGTGATTCCACGGAGATAGGGAAAGGGAGTCCACTCCAAATCAACCAGTATGATCTTTACCAGGAAAGTTTTCTGTTCCATTAACTCTTAAAAAGAATACACATTGTTACGACTTTCAAATTTTAAGATCAAAGAATGAGGGTTTCTGCAATTATAGGTTATCTTCAAGTCCCAGGGTTGAAGGCATTCTTAACAAATTGGGCAAAACTAAAGAATCCACCCATGTACCTCTCACAGAAAACTCATGCTTTGAGAATTTATCTTGTGTTGAAAGATGGCAGTTTCTTACTATTAAATGAAGAGAGACTCCAATGTAAGAGGAGTAAGAGGGCCACCAGAGCCCCTACTGATGTAATGGCAACCTTCTGAGGCTGGGTTGGCAAATTTCAGGCCTTCAGGAAGTAGAAGAGAGCTTTAACTGTTCCTAAAAACACTGGTGGAATAGCAGGGGAATCCTTTGGGAAAATATTGTTCATGATGGAAGGCAGAAGGTCAAACTGTAGATCCTCAGAAACTGAGAGGTCCTTGTTGGTATTTGCAACTGACTTGCTACACACAGAGTGGCTTAACAATGCCAGTTTGTAAAAGGAAGTACAATCTTCAGCTCCACAGGTGACAGGTCAGAATCAGCTGTAGGAGTGGTCAGGACACACAGCCCCAGCTTCCTCACTGTTAGTGAAAGAGTCACAAAGAGGTCAACTTTGAAGACAGTGTGATAACCTTGAGTTACATTTTACTCTAGTGAGTATTGCGGACCTTCTTTTTTTTAGCAAACTATAAATTAAAATATCTCAGTAATACAAATGGTAGGAGGACAGCACGAAACTGATTCTCAATCATATTCTTAGTTTCGTCTTCCCACCTAAACTTCTTGCAAATTCCCAAACCACTACTTGTATTGAATCCCTAAGTTCTTTTTCACTTAAATGTCACTTCTTCCCTACTAGTGCAGTTATGGGGGGTTGTCTTTACAGAACAGTTGTGTATCTCTAATTTTTTCTTCCCTCCAACGGGCAGAACATACACATTTTACAGGTAGAGTACAAGGATGTCTGCCTCTTTCCTATATGCTGCAACACCATCCGTCTTTGACTCAGCATGTAAACAAAGACACCTGAATGCTGTCATCTCCCAGTATTTTCCTGGAGTTTTCTCTCTACCTATCTCCCTAGAAAAACAAACCCATTCTCCCTATACTCACAGGGAAAGAAATCTCATAGGAGCCACTGAAGCAGATCACATCAAACCTTCTAGCCTAGTAACATGTCTCTAACAACCAGTACTGAAGTTCAAGGAGGAGTATAAGAATGGAGCAAATATATTTCATTACAGTAATCCCCCAGTTCCCACTGACTGCTGATGTCAAGACATCAATGGTTTTGTCTTACTCTTTAATAACTCACATAGTATATTTTCATGTACTAGTACTGCAGAAGTACTACTAGTAGTCATGGGTCCATCTACTCTATTTACCACACCAGTCAGATGGATAAGGTACAGACCTCAAGATAAAACACCACCATCCCAAAACTAAAACCAAATCACAAACAAAAAATAAATCCTCAAAACAAACAAGAAAAAGCCACCAAAACCAAAGAAAAACCAAACCAGGAGTAAGGAGTCACTAACAAAAATGTAATTAGGATATGTAGTTTGCATTATTTTGGTAGCTGACTGCTCATTCTAACCATGAAGGATGGATAGACTCTTTTGGCAGACCTGCTAAACAAACAAAAATTTTTGGCATTTGAAATACAATATGGTATCTATTCAAGGCTTGATTTTCAAAATGTGAAATTTGCATTAATGCTATCCTAAGTAGTATGAGTTACAGGTGTCAGTAATTTATAGAATAAAATGGTGCCTAACCCTTGAGTCATTCGAGACAGAAGCTAAAATACAAGCAGACAATATGCTGACAGCAGTGTGCAGAGGCACATCTCACAAAGTGAGGATTATCAGCAGGGAGAGGAACCTGGCTATTAATCCACTAATGAAAGGTTTTGATGTGCTGTCTTAGAATCCTTCCAGTCCTGTGTCTGGAGCAATTTTCTTTTTCCTAGCTACCAAGTGCCCTCTGTCTTCTTTTTCAGATTTCTCATAACATGCAATTCTTTGTGCAGTTCTTCCTCCCTAATTTAAATCATTAATAATAAACCTTACACACTGCCTTTCCTGAACTGTTGTACTGTGTTTTGCTGTGAATTTCTCCTATCTCATTTAGACCATAAGCTTTTCAGATAGGGCATGCATCTTGTAAATTTATGGTGTTGCAAGTGTGTTTAATGCTAATAATGTGCAGTGACAGGGCAGGGTAGATTCATAAGCAATGCCCTGAAAAAGAGGCAGCTATTGAATTCATAATCTGGCACTTCAGATTCACAAGAGAGAAAAAAGCTGTCATCTCAGAATAGGGGATCTGCTATAAAAGGAATGGGTTTTTTTGCACTAATGGTTATCAAGAATTCATACATTCCATTTCATTATCAATTCCATATATTGGTGACTATTTCCTAATGTTACTTGTACCATAAAACTGTTGCTTAAGTCCATTTGATCACTCATATTTGTTAAAAGAAAGACTTCACAAATAAAAAGCAAATTAGACCCAAGGTATATGAGCAAAACACCCACACACTCCTGCCCATCAAACTTCATAATGCAGCGAACAAAACAACTTCATATGTAAAATATGGTAGAAAGTTCCTTGATGATACTTAAGGAACAACATTTGAGTCATAAAGGAGGGAGAAAGGAAGCACAGTGCTGGATGGTTTAAACAAGGGAAATGTTTGGGAGCTATAGTTTCTGCTTGGGACCTGTAGTTTCAGAAGTAAGATAAAAGACTTCATCAAACAGAAGAAGGACTTGTAGGAAAAGTAATTTCTTTACAAAATTGTTGAGGGGCAAAATACTATTTTCAAAGAGCCCATTTAATTACATCTCTGATCTTAGAGTAAGCTGAATGCTCCTGGAAAAGAACTCACATTCTTGCTCATTTTTCATCAACACCAACTTTTTGGCAGCACCAGGTAACTGCCTGTTCTAAACACAATCTAAGAATTTACTTCAGAGTAGTAGGATGCCTTGCTTTGTGTGCTCAGATGCTCCTTAAAAGCTATATCTAAAGATAGGACTAAAATTAATGAAAAAAAAAAAAAAGTGAAGAGAAAAAGCAGCCTGCATTGATCTGGGATAGCTTAATCCAGAAAGAGAATTTTTGTTGAGACTTCACAGCAGGGAACACAAAGTTCGGCATGAAAAATATCCTCAGCTACACTGTGTTTCTTGCTGCTTCAGGAGTGCCTGTAAGCCTGCTTGTTGTCACCATATAGCGATACCTACGTCTGGCAGCTTGATTACCCACTTGTGAACCCACAGGGAACCTTCTTCCAGCACCCTCACTCGTAACGCCCTCCCAAGCTGCTTTTAAAAGGAGGAGAACTTGTGGGAAGCCCTCACAGACCACACTTCTCCCAGCCCTTGTCCTCAAGCATGGCATGCCTGTGACTGAGTCTGGCAGACAAAGCTGTGGTAATCGCATTCTACTTCACATCCACGACATTAAAATCTTTTTTTTTTTTTTTTCATTTCTTCTGATTCCTTTCCACTCTACTAATAGCTAGTCCTCTGGAGTAATCAAGCGATTTGAATTTTTTGTGCTATGGGATTATGCAAGCTTAGAGAAATAAGTCTTTTTCTTTTTTTCTTTCATGGTGGAAGGGGTGGAGGGAGTGAAGAAGAGGAGAAGGAGCCGTCAACTGTAAATCTAACAAAGTTAAAGCTCTTCTGGCATTCAGAGTCAAGGGGTTTTTTTCTTACCCCAGATCAAACTAATAATTAGAATGCTTAAAGAAAGTAAGGACAGTAATTCCAAAATGTGACAAGTTTTTTGCCAGCACTAACCTATCTACATTAAGCTGTATCTTATAGGAACCATTTTTATTCCTATTGTCTACCATATGTTTTAAAAGAAAAAAAACCCGTAAAATACGAAAAAAACAGTAACAGGGGAATAAGATACACTAGCAAAACAAAATAAAAAATAGGAATTAAAAGTACTGATTGCAGAAGTTGTAGAGTTAATTTTTTATGTTTCAGCCAACAGTTTCACCCAGCCAAAACTATCCATCAGGCTTTCTGCTGTGATTCCATTTGTCAAATATCCACAGTTAAACACATAAACAATCTGTCTTTCTGTGGTTGTATTCAGCACAAGGTGAGTTCTTTCTTGCTTCTTGATTGGCTCTCATGTTAACAAATACAGTAAATATTTGAGGTAGGTGAGTAGTTTGTCATCATTAATGACATCTTCTTCAGAAAATACATGAAGTAAATAACTGAGTCACAGTGATATAACAGGACGTGTAGAATTTAGTTTCAAATGCCTCTTCAAGAGCAGGTTTCACGATTAAACTTTAAAGAAAATAGTTGTGCAATCTCATCTTTATAGATCAAATGTAGTATCCTACATTGGGCCTCCAAAAGGGTCTTTCTATGTCCCATGGAAATATTTTCATAAATAGTCTTTATTGCAGCTGCTGACGGGGTCAAAAAAATTTAAAAAGACAAAAAATAATCTGTTTTTTTTTTCCCTGAACTAGGGAGTCCTTAAAAATATTTATCAAAAAAGTAGAGAATTTAAATTTAAAACAAAGCTTATTAGATGGCAAAGAACATTTTTCTTAAGAAAGTCCCTAATTAAAATCAACAATTAATATTTTTTATAAAGTTAATAATTAATATTTTTATGCTGAAGAATATACCTGCATGAACCAAGACTAAAAATATTTTTATAAGATTTTTAAGTAGTATTTTTTCACCAGCTAAGATAATATTCTCATATATACACTCTTCTGAAGGAAACGGGGATGGAAATAATCTGCAAAAGAAAGAATAACTCTTCCATCATCAATTTTACACTCCTTCCTGAGGTTAAATTTTATTATATCCTAATATTCCATCTGCTACAGTCTACCATCTCTATGCCAATTAAGATGGAAACTAAATTTTCCAAAGACAATACCTAACTGAGCATACTCAAAGGAAAAGCTGTTTATCTGCAAAAGTCTAAAAATGACAGTGTTGTGCCCACACAGGACACAATCTCTTGCTGATCCAACTCTGACGCAACCAAAGCAATAAGCAAGGACTAGCTTAGCCTTGGTGCTGTGCTAGCAACAGCTCTTGTCTCCCAGGTCAGCATAGCCAGCCTGTACACTTGAGAATAGCAGGAGTTAATTGAAAATCCAACATAAGCATAGCTAAAGAATGAAATAAAAAGGAGTGAGTATGTTCAAGAGAAGAAAAATCATAAAAGTCACTTACTTCAGAATTAATAATCAATCTTTTCTTGGCTGGGAAGGAGTTTAGAGTGGGCCAATAAAATGCTTTGTGAGCATTAAAAATACAGCAGGCAGTGGATAGGGCCTTGGACAAAACCCAGCTTGTAAGATATGTCTCTTTAAAAAGGGGGAAAGCCTAAGGACATGTTTTACAGTGTACTTAGGTACAGCACTAGGATAAGACTGCAGCATGAGCCAAGAGATTCCTGTGGTCTGAAATATAAATCAAGTAGAAGAGTAGATACTCTTGGTATCCTAACTCCCTTCTTTGGAAGAATAATGGTGATAAAATGGCTGAGGTTTAGTATATGTGACAACTATAGGTATTTTTACTGCTGAAAATTCCATATGAAACTTTTATGACCCTATTCACAGTGAGGGTTTTTTTAGGCAGTAAGTAAGAAATTTGCCACACATTTCATTAATGTCAATGGCAGCTGAGAAGCTGGTAGAAATTTCAGCTAGTTCTTAATAAGAGTCCTTCTGTGGGAGCTCCTTCCATCTGCAGAAGGTCAGAGAATAAACTAGTTCCTTCTACACTGCAATGGAGCAGGAAATGCTGGTCTATTTTTTCCCGTGTTTTCATGGAAGGGATTTCTCACAGAAAGTAAAAAGAAAGTGAAGGCTTCTTTGTAATGCCTTGTCCCTCTCAGTTAAGACTTGCGTTTTACACAGCTTCGAAAACACTATTCCAGAAATATTTCTAAAAATCTAATGCAGCCAGGGCAAATATCAGCAACAGAACACAAACTCAAAACAGAGAGTTTACCAACATGTCACAGTCTGTGCCAATCCTTCCTCCTGTCCCAACCACCTCTTAGTTCCATTGCAGCTTCCCGAGGTACTTTCCATACATAGTACAGTAATTTCACAACTATAAGGCGCACCCTTTTTGACTAAAATTTTGGTTTGAACATGGAAGTGCATCTTTTAGTCCAGTGCGCCTTATATAGTGTACAAAGCTGCAAAATTTGAAAACCCAGAAGTGCGAGCTGTGAGCCGAGTCGGGAACCATGGCAGCCGCAGTGGCCAGGCGGGGGGACGCCAGGACACGGTGTGGCTGCTGGCCGGGGGGATGCAGCATGGCCACTGGCCAGGGAGAAGCAGGGGGAAGCGGCACAGCCGCCACCACGGAGAAGCAGTGACAAGCGGCGCAGCCACGGGAAGCAGGGAGTAGTGGCAAGAAGCACCACCGCCGCCGTGGGAAAGCGGCGAGAAGTGCCGCCACCACCAGCTGGGGGGAAGCCGGGACACAGCGCAGCCATGCGGTGGGAGCCGGGAGCCATGAACCATGCCACCCGACACCGGGGGCGGGCGGGAGTGCTAGGCCCCGCTGCATGGGGAGAGTACCTGTGGCTGTGTTTAAAGGCTACACCAATCTTTGAAAAATGTTTGCAAATTGAGCACCTGCCAGTAATTCGTTACTTTGTTGCATGCCATGCAACTCCTCGCTGCAAAAAAAAGTGCGCCTTATAGTCCAGTGTGCCTTATATGATCTACAAAGTTGCGAAATTTGCCAACTCCCGGGGGGTGCACCTTGTAGTCTGGTGCGCCTTATGGTCGTGAAATTACTGTAGCTTTTTCAAGAGAAGCAGCCTTTCATTGTGATACTCTTCCCTTCCATCCTCAATTCTTCCCTCCTAGAGATGTACCTCATGCTTTGCTTTAAACACCATGATAGCATCATCTAAGGTCAATGCAGATACAGAAATGTGATGGACCTGCTGCACTGTGACCACAAGGGTCAAGTAGGAGCTCACAACAGATCTATAAGCTAGCTTTTCAAAAAAACCAAGGAAATAATAAAACAAAAAAACAAGCAAAAATATTCTTCTTGCAAATGAAACAGATGGCAAGTACAGTTGAATTGTATAGTTCTGCCATTCAGAAATGCTTGTGATATGCAAGAGGATTATATCACATTCATTCACAGAGATAGAGAGATATACAGTGTCATCACCGCCATTAGAAAATACATGTGCAGGCGGTCAGGCTGTCCTTCTGCTGAAAAACACCTCCAGCTGCTGTGCTTATAGTTACAATGTTGTGTCTGGTCTTTTTTAAGAATTTCTTAATTTTAACCAGGTTTTCTTTTTGAATGAGGAAATCAGTTAAGAAATCAATGTGCAAAAATAAAATGTGTTTTTAAGGGCTTTTCATTTCTCTTCTGATAGAGAAAAAATACCGGTAATGCTGCAAATTATAATGCTTATAGTGAGCAATTGACCCAGTCATCTTTTTCTAAAAAAAATAAGAATACATGCCTGTAAATGTATCTTACATTTACAATGTAGGTTGCGTTTTCAATGCAAGGAAGCAGCTGAAATATTTTCTTATTCTCTGAAAAATTCTTTTTTCAGCACTATGTGAGAAAATGTGGTGTGTACTGACCTTTTTTGCTTCAGGGTTATTTTCATGGATGATGAAATTAAAACTCTCCTTATAATGCACAAATCAGAGGTCAGGATTTCACTAACTAATTCCACTAAATTAACTGCAGGTATGCATTTTGGACATTACAATGCAGTCTAGCATCAGGTATAGTGAAGCTTTAACTGTCTTTCAGGTTCAGGGGTGTTCTTTACTTGTTAGGAGTATCATTAAAAAATTAAAAATTTACTTATAAACATGGTGAAAGGTAAGTATATAGTAGGCAAATCTGAGGTAAAGTGGAATGAGAGAGTGCCAGTGCACTCAACAAAATAAGGATGCGCTCATATAAATATAAGCCATCAAGTAAGAACATTTTCAAGTAGTTACTATCCCTTAGCAGAGATACTGTAAATTGTTTGAGGTTCTTTTATAAAAAATAGTTATGATTCAAGGTAGATGATTTTACTTTGTAGCCTCAGTACATTAGAGGCACAGATACTAATTTAATAGGTATTAGTATGAAGGAACAAAGCTCCTAAGGTAGATGAAGAAGCCATAAGATATTAACTTTGTCATTTCCAATTGTGTGACTATTTGTGCCCTTACAGGAGGATAAAAACTTCTACCATTATGAGTAGAGTGGGGTCAACAATGTTGTTTGTATTATTTTTCCTTCCTATTAGTTCTAGTACTTCCTAGCACCTAATTTGTCTTCTGTGTAGCCCTAACTGCATCTACTTTAACCTGAGATATGTATCCATGAGTTCATTTTTGGAATCAGATTGCGCAGTTGTAAATATTTGGGAATCAGCATGACTTACAAAGCTCATATTAGCAGCTATTTGAAAGCAATGTTGAATAAGTTCTAAATTTTTCCCTGTAGCCCTGACTACAGCATTCCTGTGTGTCTCACAGGAAGCAGTATAATATTTCTCATCTCACTAGTTTCATGTCATGCAAATTCTTTAAACGCTCAAAGGCTGGTTTACTAACTTGATGATGAACAGGGTAACAAAGGCTGTAATACTGCATCAGTTAAAGAGACTTCATTCGGTAAACTTTTGCCTGAAGGCAAGTATGTCATTCACAAGTTCTGTGCTGTCAATGAACCTGGCTCAATGATGCTCTGCTGCGCAGCACAGTAAGGCTTGGGACACAGATTCTGGGCATAATCTTCAGATCATTCCTGACGAAGATCCCATTAGTTGTTAGTATGTCAATACCGTGATTGGTAGGAGAGGACTTTGTGCTGCCTTGCTACCACTGAACAGGGGGAAAAAAGGATTGTACAATTACCTGGAAATAAGCGTGTTTCCAGCATGGTTGAGTGGACTGCACCTGAGATTATATCTGAACTGAAACAGTCACAATCAAACTTTGACAAAGAGAAGCCCCTATTTTGCTATTTGCCATCAACCCCTTTTTAATTCTGTGTGACTGGAGGGGTCCATATTGGAATGAATCCTCTCCGAATATTATCAGCTCACTGCTGGAGTTTTTCATTAAACTATTTTAATTGCTTAAAATTTGCACTTCAATTTTTCATAAATACTGCCAAAAATCAATTCGGTGTCAGAGAACATCTGCAACATTCACTGCAACTGGTTCCCAGAAAAATAGTTAATTTTTTAAAATGTTAATCTCTTCAGACTTCAACTGAATGATTTAATAATCAAAATTTTAATTTACTCCTCCTTCTTCTCTTCAAAAAGTTTTAAGACAGGTTGACCTGTCAAGAGCAGCATTGCTACTGATCCAATTGATGCAGAGAAGGAGGTTGTATATCCTCATTATTACCATAATGGGCATCTGGAATCTGTTCAAAAATTCAGATTTACTTTGTAGCAGAGGATTATGGCTGAATTTGAAGTACTTTATGGTCTACAGAGGCTTGTGAAATTCAAATATATAAACTGTCAGTCAAACATTTCATGAAAAGCCCTACCTTCTACTAATCCAAAGAAACATGAACAAGTGCTTGAGGGGATGAAAATCCACAATATGTTTTGGTAGCTAACCACTTATAGAAACATTAACATTCTTGGGCAGGTTTGCTCTCTGAGCTTCTGAAGTAACTTCGGAGCCAGCAGGATTCAGTTTCTAGCAGATTTCCAACACCCTGGAAAAAAAAATAGTCAGAAGTGTCTAGTATTTATGAATTATTAATGCTGGCTTTCTCTACTTTTTTCCTTAGTTTTGCTTTTGTGTGCCTGTTCAATAGACTGATAGAGACATGAATAGATATGCTAATTAACACTAAGGCTAACCTTTAAAGTTCCTTAAAGCTGTCAGCTTTCAATGAAATATTTTCATTTTTCTTTCTCTGAACTGGAATACAAACATTATTTGTACACTTGGTGCCAGCAGGAGTGCCCCCATGATTCAACTTTTAAGATTTTTTTCATTGTCGAAAACAGTTTAAGAAAGGTGTCAGTTTTACAATCCTCATTTATAGTCCCTGTCTTGGGAACGTGTTCGTGTTTGTGCCAGTAGCTTTCCTCACTTCTCATTACAATTGTCATCTAAACAAGATATGGAGATTTGAATACCTTACATATTGTCCTCATGAGATAGAAAAATCTGAAATGGGGGAAAAAGAGAGCAAAAGGGAGGCTTGGAGACCTGAGATGCTACACTAATATGTGTATTGAAGGTAGAAGGAAAATTTCTTACTTTTAAACAGCAATTCTAAAGCATTTTTCATAAACTGAGAAAAAGGCAAATTCATTTTATAATCCCCACTTAACTCTTCTGATAAGTTGTTCCTTCTAAAGATTTTAATGCATAAGAAAAAGAAAAGCGTTTTTACAATCCAGCAGTTGCTATGCTATACCCTTCTGGTCATTGGTGAACTATAAATGCAGATAGCCACGCAACCCAAGTATTTGATAGGAGAAACTAAAGAAAACCCAGCATTATCCTTATTTATCTGAGTCAAACATCAAAATACAACAAGCAGAGGCAACCAAAGGTTAAATTCCAGCTTCTGTTAAAAGATAACTGAACTCTTTACCTCTCCTTTATTTTTCTCTTTCCTCCTTTTTTACAACTGAGTTAGAAGAATCACCAAACCTCACACAAGTTCAACACTGTGATTTTTGCATTCCCACTCAAATGAATAGTTACTCTGAAGATAAATTCACTGCCTGTTTTGAGGATTGAAGTCACTCAGTCCTGTGAGAAACTCAGGCAGAGTTGTTTGGAAAATACCAATACTTTAGGTATATTCCAAATTGCAATTAAAAAACTTGGATGAAAGCCTGAGCTTCTGTCATAAATAAACACCTCTGTTCGTGTTCACAAACATACTGCCTAAAACAACTGTAACTTGGATCTGTTTTTCTTGATTTGGGCATAAAAATTTGATCTTTGAAATATAGAGAGTTTGTACACAATCATTGTTCTAAAAAATTGTGGTTTGGTTATTTTTTTGTTTGTTTGGTTTTTTTTAATATGTACATTGTTTTGATTATCCCAACAGGGTAACTCCATCAGAAAACTGATTTACTCCTTCAAATGAAGCAGGTATATTTTCAAAGTATAACTTACTTGATTTTGATCATCGTTAGGCACAGCCATTAGGCTTCCTACTACCAGGTACTATAAATGCCTTAGATACCAACACATCTGTTAAGGGCCAGGGTAAAGGCCTGAAGCAGCAAGTATACAGACTGGCTAGAAAAGTGTAAGGTAACAGTGAGCGTTCCCTGACCCCACCACAAACTATGTGGAGTTTTCCATCTGCAGGTATTTTTATGTTGGCTTCTGATAAAATTTTTCAAAATTGAATCCTGTCCTGGCTCTCTTATAATTTGATAAGCAATCAGCAGATTCTGCAGAAATGAAAAAACCTACTCTTACACCCTGTGTGTGACGCAATGATCTCATCCATGAACTGTGCTATAACATGAAAATGCAAAACAGACACGCTATATTACATAAAGAAAATAATCTCAGGAATGAAATGCTTGTCATACCAGGCATTTTAAAGATATCCTTCAAATTTTATTTCTTCTGTACATGGGAAGATTCAGTGAGACAGACCTCAAAGAAATTAAGGTTCTTCTCATGCTCAGGTAATAAATTAATGTCAGCTTCACTGCTGTTCAGAGCAGACTTACCATTGCAGTGAAATGAAGGTTTGAAAACAAAAGTTATGTAATATTCACTTAGCTTCTTTCCCACCATTATTGGTATCACATAATTTGCCCTGCATCTGCTGCTCACATCAAGTTTGTGAAGTAATTTTCTCTTGACTATTCCTTCAAAAGAATGAAGAAATATTCTTTCTTAAGCAAGTATGATGTTTAGCTATGTGTTTGGCAGCTACTTCAAATTATTTGTTAGTAAACAATTCCCTGATCTTCAGTTAGCTCAACTTTATTGTGGTTAGTTAAAAAATGTAGAAGATACACCTATCTTTGCATAAGTGGAGTCCAGTGAACAGCTTATCTGTCTGAATGTATGATCAATTACGTCAATAGAAAAATCTTCCTCTTTGTCCCACATATTTCCTCTACTTCAGAATGACCAGCTCAATCCAAAACAGTAAACCTCAACCTATTTTGACTGCCATTGACCCAAGTACCTTTTAGGAGCCAAGCCAGGGTTACAATAACCGGTCCTTCTAGAGATACTGAGGTGTTGTGTGAGCCATTCTTAATGTTTTTTGCAATGAATGTAACTTAATCCAACTTTCAGCCTTGAGTAATATTGAAAAATTTTATAAAATATTGGATTAGGTATGTGATTAATAATATTTTCTAGGTAGTCATCTCTTTTTTTTGATTTATAGATAGAACATAAAATACAAAAAAAAGCAAAAGGCAACAAAACTAGACAGTATTTTTCAAGAACGTAAACCTAAACTACTTTTATACCCTAACCACTTGTATAATAAACTTCTCAGCATCTCAGGGTTGTGACCAATTTTGTCTCTCCACTTTATTAAATATTAATGTTACCAATAAATGGCATTTTGCATTGTGCTTGTTTGTCTGAAGGGTCACACAGGGCTGAGAAAAAGATACTGCTCTTTGACAGATGAGAGAATCTTCAACAAACCCCACATAGTGCCAAAGATTGAAAGAGGTCATTAAAACACTTTCATTTCTGTGATAACAGAGGAGGAGAAGAAAAAGGATAGAACTGGAGAGACTGACCAAGGGTTTATCATAGTGTAGCTCATATTATTGCACCACAGGAATATAAGCACATTTGAAAATAAAAGCTACCCTTTTTTTATTCTAATAGATTCTAATATTAGAACCGATTGACAAAACACATAAGAAAGAAAATTTGTACAAAGACAGAAAAACTGTTTAACAAGCCCTCAGAGTAGCCAATTGGAGAGCCTGAACATACTGAACTACCTTGAAAAACAAACTTCTGCATTGTGACCCTTTTGAATCACTACACCAAAAAATCAGAAATTAAATACACAACATGGATTTAAAACTCCCACACTGCTCCTCCCAATGAAAAGCATAAAAGACTACGCAACTCCATTACAAAACATAAATATAACCTCTTAATGTAAAACTATAAATATCTAAAGTTAGAAAGCGCAACCTGCTATTTTTCTAAGTTGAGTAAGATCAACATGACATCATGTCCTCATTTATTATTTTAGTTTAGTTAACTACTGTGGCTTTTATGGTTGTGATTTTTTACGGCAATGATCACATATGCCCCTTTATTTTAGAGAAAGGGTCCCATACCTATAGTCAATCAGACATTTGAAGTAATTGATCATTCTCTAATAAGACTTCAACTCTTGGCTCTCCAGAAAGTATTCAAAGCTATATGAGTTAGGAAGTAGGTAACAGTGAGATGAATAAGAGTCATAAATTCATAATATCCAACACGGCCATGGAATGTTGCAAGTTCACATCTATATATGGAGAGAGTGAGAGAGGATTCAAGTATTCTGTCTCCTGTTCTGTTGCATTTCTGTGAGTCTCTTGACCATAGTAGTAACAAAAAATATAATTCTGAAGGACTGCAGCCCTTGTTCTTTTCTTGCCCAACAGAAAATTATTTCCTTGTTCTGTAGAATTTTCATGAGACATTATCTTGAGAAACAATAAGCTGAGAACAGGCTTGTCAAAACTGAATAATCCCATTCCACTTTCCTTTTCTCAGCCTTCCACATCTGCTCATTTCTGTGAGGCTACACCACTTGTTTTGGATTTTGGTTGCTCACCTTCTAAGGAAGCACTGATCTTTGGGAGTTTGTTCTTCCTGCTAGAAATATTATTGAAAGAAAATTGCAGAATTCACCTCCTTAATTTGTGAACGGGAATATGGGTTCAAGCTGAATACTTTGAAATAGAAATTGCTGGTTTACTATGCATAGTTATGATTACCAATTTTCAGGCCCCACAGTAATCTTCTCCTACAAGTTCCAGATGGGCACACAGTATTGGAATACTGTCACTCTAATACAGAACTCACCAGGTTTGTAAATCATCGTAAAACCCTACACAAATTTAGTTCTCAGAAAATATACCACATTGAGGGAGGCAATGTATAAATAAATATATTACACTTAAAATCCATTGTAGCTGTGCGACTTCATATAGCAGATCACAAGAATAAGCAGAAATATTTGATTGCTTGAGTGCTGCTGGCATTTGAGATATTCAAGAAATTGCCTATTCACTTAATTCTCTTGTTAACTCTGACCTTCCAGACGTACATTTCAAATCAAATTGTGTTATTCTGATCATGCTATCTGCATCGACATTTCTATTAAAAAGAAAACTCATTTATTTGACAAAATCTAAGCATTAAGATATCCAATCCCACATGCTTTGTACCTCTCTAGTGTGTTAAATGGTATGATTTGTTATCACTCACAACGTATATAAGAGTTATACTTCTGCAATTGATATGGACATGGTTCCAACAATCAAGAAAGATGAGATTAAAGGATGAAAGTGTTCAATATCAGTAGCTGAAAAAAGTCACATTAGAAGACACTGTACTTACTTTTTTTTTTTTCTCTCCCCTAAACCTACTGAGTCATCATCATTTCTGTAATAAAACTTCATGTCTATAGTGGACAGTCATGGAACAAGGTGGAACAAGTGTAGGAAGAGAGGAACAGATCACCAATTAAGAAAAATTATTTTTTTTTCCTAAGAAGGGTTGTATTGGTAGAAGAGAGGTTCATAAATGAAAAACCCAAAGAATGTTTCTGAACATGGACAAAGAGGAAGCCATATTTCCAGAAAACACTGCCGGGGGGGAAAAAGGCAAAAGCAGAAGTTAGAGGAAGGTATCACCAAACAGCACAATCTTATTGAATGAGAATCAGTGCCAGAAACTGAGCTCTCTGTAATGAAAAGAACAACCTATGTCAGTGAAGACGGGAGGACTTTTCACATGAAATAAGCTATGGAATTTGAGTTGAAGTCATATGTGGTGTGCTGACTTTGGCTGGATGCCAGGCTCCCACCAAACCACTCTATTGCTTCCCTTCCAAGCAGGACAGGGGAGAGAAAATCAAATGGAAAACAGATAAGGAAGTTTGCTAAAGTCAAAGAGAAGTGTGCACCTGCACAATCAAAGAGGAAAAAAAAAATTATTCTCTACTTTCTATCATCAAGTGATATTCATTGTTCAGCCACTTCCTGGGAAGCAGGGCTCCAGTGTGATTAGAGGTTGCTCAATAAGGTAAATATTGTAAATAAAAAGTGTCCCACTTCCTCCTCCTTCCCTTAGTTTTATATCTGAGTGACACCACTTGTTATGGAGTTTCTCTTTGGTCAGTTTGGGTCAGCTGGCCTAGTTGCATCTCCTCCCAGGACCTCACCCATCCCCATTCTGCTGATGGGGCAAAATGCTGAGAGACGTGGCTGATGCTGTGCCAGAGCTGCTCAGCAGTAGCCAAAACACAGCTGTGTAATTGACACCTTTCCAGACACCAATGCAAAGCACTGAGAGGGCTACTCTGGGAAAATTAACTCCAGCTCAGCCAGGACCAGCACATCACATCAACAATTCCATATTTTGGTCTTCACATATATTCTGATGGTGTTTGAATGAAAGGGAGATAAATTCCAATCTCAATAATTATCTTCTGAAGAAGATAATTCCAAAAGTCCTCAAACTATTGTTTCAATTAAGTATGGTGGCAATTTTCCTGCCTTGTCTCCAAGAGTAGAGTATGATGGTAAACAGCTACTCTGTTCCACCTAAGGAATGATTGCATTTCATGTACTAGAAAAGTGAATTGCTTAGTGATCCTTATGTTTTTCAGAATAATTTTCTAACAAGTTAGTTTTGCAAACCACTTTAAAATTCTACCTACAAAACACACAGCTTCAATTTACACCAATACATGCATATACTGAGCAAATATACAAGAACAAAAATACAAGAGATACCTGTACAGATCTTTTACCTAGAAGGATATTACACTGCATACCAATGAATATTATTCAGCTTTAAATTCCTAGATGTAAAGAGGAAAAACCCCAACTTACTCAAGGAAAATTACATATAAAAAACTTAATTAATTAAAGTTGCATATCAAATTATCCTAATGGACATAAGTATAGAAATGTCTCAGTAGACTAAGAAACTGTAACAAAATACTGCCTAGCCCAAATAGCATAATTTATACATATTTCAGTTCCTATATTATCTTTATCATACTCTTTTTGGATAGGGCATCATGAAATCTAATATACAGAGGTTAATTTGGGTAAAAACTAACACAATTCATAATTGCATTAGCACCTATTAAGAGTCATTGTTCATGGAAATTTTAATGATACATTCCAGAGAGAATAAAAGCAGATGATTAGGAATAAAATTGTTTCGATGTATACTGACAAGACTGCTGAGCATAATTATACATTTCTAGGGCGACCTGTTTGGAGTTTACTCCATAATTTTATGTAAATTTTAAATTACTTCAATTTTTTCAGATTAAATGCTAATATGTTATTTCACTTCTCAGTTGAGTTGCAGGAGTACTAATGGACACCGATTGTAATTGATGGAAAAGGCATCAGATAAAAGTCTCGAAGCAATTCAGAATGACAAACTTTTAATTCATTGTTTTCTACTACCACATTCTTGTTCCTGAGCAAGCTGGCAAAATTTTCAATCAGTTACTAGATATTAGCTGTATTATATACATTGAGAGCAAAAATCCATTCCAAGGAAAATATTCTTTTGGGAGAAGTATTTTATTTTTCCCCTCCTTTTCTTCATTTAATCACTGCATGATGCAGGCTTAACTCAGCTTATACAGCTTCATGTAATACACTTGCAGTAATCTGTACAACAAAAAGACAACCAGAAGAAAAGAAAAATCAAATACTCTGAAGACAAATATGTGGGATCAGAGCTGTTGAAAAACTTGCCTGTTTAGATTTGCCAAGGTTTCAGCAAATTATACAACTGAAATCTTGTGAAAGCCAGTTGATACTTCATTAGATTCACACTGGAAGACAAAATAAAGCAGACTTTCAGGTCATACATATGAAAACAAAATGAAAAGAAGGAAGGAGGGAAGGAGGGAAGGAAGGAAGGAAGGAAGGAAGGAAGGAAGGAAGGAAGGAAAGAAGGAAGGAGGGAAGGAGGGAAGGAAGGAAGGAAGGAAGGAAGGAAGGAAGGAAGGAAGGAAGGAAGGAAGGAAGGAAGGAAGGAAGGAAGGAAGGAAGGAAGGAAGGAAGGAAGGAAGGAAGGAAGGAAGGAAGGAAGGAAGGAAGGAAGGAAGGAAGGAAGGAAGGAAGGAAGGAAGGAAGGAAGGAAGGAAGGAAGGAAGGAAGGAAGGAAGGAAGGAAGGAAGGAAGGAAGGAAGGAAGGAAGGAAGGAAGGAAGGAAGGAAGGAACTATTGCACTTATTTTCTCCAATTCTTTTTAACTCATGGCCTTTTCCTCAAACTCCTCCATCTTCCATCCATTCTGGGATTAAATATGCTCAAACTGAGAATGGATCACTACTATGTACAGCCTGACATGAAGTTCACACCCTCAAATCCCACTAGAAGGGGTATGTAAGTTTTCTTTAATGACAGACAGCATTCTTATTTCTCCATATCTGCCCTGTTTTACTCGCCAGTTGTTCTCAGGGATGTAGAGAGAATGAAAAAGCAGACATTAATTTCTCCATAGTTATTTCATAATAAGATGTTCCAGACCAAGAACAATAACATCGTTCTGATTCCTATAACCTGAGTATTTTGTTGGACCTCATGAACTGACAAGCCTTTCAGCAACATAAATTTGATTACCATGAGCAAGCTTAAGAAGTCTGAGTTATACCTTAACAAAAAGCTACTGACAGGAAAATAAGACTTTAAAAACTGTGAAATACTAGGCTACAAGAAGACACTGTGTGAAGCTTCCTGAGCAGATGCTGAGAGAAAAGATCAGTCAGCTGTTCTTTAGACCTTTTTGAAGAAAGTTTTGATCAAAGCCACCGGACAAGAAGGTTGTTGGGAAGTGTCCTTGTGCTGAAACACTGATTTCTTGACTTTGCCTTACAACTGTATGCTTCTGATCTTTCCCAATTATGGGCTTATCTTTCTTTCCCTTCTTGCTACAAATGAATCGAAGAATCTTATCTGTCCCTGTAGCAAACAAGTGAGATTGTGGGGTTTAAAGACTCTCTAGGCTGAATTATCTGTATTACTGGAAGAGAGATGAAGAAGTCAAGCCAGTTTGATAAATTAGAACAGTGAACGGGTAAGCAAGTGTACAAGTGTAACTGTGATGCTGTCTACAAAATAATCCATTTCCCCTTAGCAGTAAATTTTCAAATAAATAAAATCAGCAGTTTAGTCATTAATGGTGACAACTACTCAGTAAATGAAAAAGTGGCTTTGCTTCCCTAAACCATATTTTGTGTCTTGTGACAGAGGGTGAATCTGTAGCTAAAGCTCCACAAAGAAATCTAGCTTTCTCCAGCAATTATTTTCAGGAAATGTGCCATTCACATGATCCTGGAATTTATCATCATGACTGTACAACATGGCTAAGAGAGGGTATCTGAAAATGGAAAAAGAAAAAAAGAGGAAAATTTTCTGTTCTTGCTGCATTTTTTTTCATGTTTAATATGCTATGATCCTAAATAAAGGAAAATATTGTTTATATGCAAAATCTCTTTTGATGGAATTAATTTCAATTTAATTTTCAATTTAATTATATTCAGTTTTGAATAATTTCTCATTAGAAAGGTTGTGTTTACTGTTATCTCAACAGCCTCATAATAGGAATTTCTACTTAAACTTCCTACCTGTACTTCTGGTTTCCACATGTAGCTATTCCCTTTCTTTAATTCTATCTCTACTATACTTCACAGACTACTTTATTCTAAGTAGTAAAGAATATTTTACATGTAGTCACAAAGATGACATCTTTATTGGTATGGCAGTTATTGTGGACCTTATAGAAAATCAGTTACTGCTGAACCTCTTTGTGGAACTGATCAAACAGAAAGGCTTCTTTGCCAACCAGTAGGCAGATGATTGATTGGTTTGAGTGAGAACACATGCCAGAAGAAGATAATGTTCCTAGTACCTCAAAATCCACAAATAACATTTTGAATTATTTCATTAATACTCACAGTATGGAAAAAAAAACAAATACTGATTTTATACTCTAAATTGCACATCACAAGCCTGTCAAGCATTTATTTGGGACTGGTGTAATGTATGTTGAGAGAAACTTATGTCTATGGTTCATTTCTGTATAATATGCTTATCCCCTTTTTTTACTTTTCCTCCTCATTCCTGAATCTTTATCACAATACAAATTAAAATAAAGTTTTTGGTTACATTTTAAATTCATAAATCATTCCTGTGTATTTGCCACTTTGATCTTTCCTCTTCGCACCTTGTGTGTCCTTCAGGTAGAGAATCACCCAAGAAACACCAAATAGCATGCAGATCCAAAAGACCTTCTAGTCCATCTTCCTTTATGGTCATAGAATCGGGTATGTTGGTTATATCCAGTTAAGAGAGATGGTTTTTCATCTATTTAACAATAATCAGAAAAACTTCACAGCTTCTATGGTATGTCAGTTTTTTATGACATCCAATCTGAGCTTCGCGCAGTCCAATGCTAATCTACTTTTTCCTAGTCTGTCCTTTGTGCACTTGTGGAAGAGAGCTCATCCTTAGGAATATGAAGATCATTATCATTGCTTCCCTCAGCCTTCCCTTCTGTGACCTAAACAGAAAATGTGCTCCAATGTCTGATCACACAACAGAAAATACACAACCTTAAGCTGAAATGGAATTACTTCTATTCAACTTTTACTTCTTGTATGGTGTCCTGCCACTGGGTGTCACTGGGAAGAGCCTTGCTCCATCTTCTTTGAACACTTCCATCAGATATTTATGTACTCTGTTAGGATGCCCCTGAATTTTTATCTCCAGGCTGAAATGTCACAGGTCTCTTGACTTCACAGTATATCGAATACTGCAAAGTTTTCATGTTTATGACCTGGATTTGAATTTACTGGATTAATTGCTAGATGTCTATATGTTTCTTGTACCTGGGAGCCAAGATCTGGACATAGCACCCTGGTGTGTCTCACCAGAGAGGAGGGATTGTCTCCCTCTACCTGCTGGTGAGGCTTGTCCTAATGGAGCCCAGGAAGCTCTTGTCCTTCTTTGCCAAAGGGGTGCATTGCTGAGTCATGGTCCACTTGTTCACCAATATTTTAGGGTCTTTCTCTGTTAGTTCCTTACCATTTAAGTAACCCCAGTCTTGTATTTGTGGATGGATTTATCTTTATTCAGGGTCAGGATTTTATGTTTCCCCTTGTTGAATTTCATGAGTTTACATCAGACCATTTTTCCAGCCTGTTGGCATCCCTCTGGATGACAGCACAACCAGTTGTTGTATCAGCTACTTCTATCATCTGCAAACTTTCTGAGGGTGTACTCTACAATAGCATCCAGCTCATTTATAAAAACAAGCAGTACTTTGTCCGGTATTGACATGTGGAACACAGAACAAGGGATAAGGATTGTGATTAGTGGCCTCCAGCTGGACTTTGGGCTACTGATGAGAACCCTTAGAATTCCTCAGTTCATCCACTTTTCAGCGGACCTCAAGATCCACTTACCTACTTGATATTTCCTCATTTTGTTATGAGACAGTGTTAAATGCCTTCATTTCCATTTGTGATCAGGTATATCTAAGCGATATCCTAATATTTCTTGTATTTAATAATTGCATTCTCCAACTTTTCCCATCTTGTATGTGTGTGGTTGATCATTCCTGCCCACTGATTTGCACCTTAGATTTTCTAGCTGTTCCTTCATGCTAACAGAGTTGCATTGGTTTCAGGTCAAAAATCACAGGACAAGCTTGCCCTTCAGCCACAATACTGGGGAAAAAAAAGAAAGGAAAAGGAAACAAAAAGCAAAAAAAAAAAAAAAAAAAAGCAAACTAACAAACAAGCAAACAAACAAAAAACCCAACATGTAAGAAACCTCAGAAATATTCAGATGAACAATAATGAAACCACTACTCACAAATGCTATAAATCAAATGAGCACAGCCACAGACACTTTCGTTGCTGTCATTTTGAACCTGTCAGCATTTCTGCTTCCTCTGAACAGCTTGGATGGCCACAGAGCTCAAATGGGACACACAAATTGCCAGCCAGGGCACTATTTTCTTTTAAAAGCTCCAGTGAATTTGTTATCATGGACTTACACCAGGAAAAGCTCTGTTCCCAGTTCAGTAAAATGAAAGGGTTAAAAAATGTTCACTCATGGATACATGTTAAGAATAAACCTCCTACCAGGCAAAACATTATGAAGGAAGACAGAGTGACAGAGGATTACAGTGACAGAAAGCTGCATGTACAAACTCAGCGTCTCCTGTGGACATTTAGCTTTGTACCATTTTTGCCATTTGTGGTGGTGTGACCCTGACTGGATGCCAGCTGCCCACCAAAGCCTCTCTAATACTCCTCTTCTCAACTGGACAGGGTAGACAAAATATAAAAATAGAGTCATGAGTTGCAATGAGGATGGGGAAGGTTCACTCACTGATTACCATCACAAGCAAAACAGACCTCACTTGAAAATATTAATTCAATAAAAACCAGGGTAATGAAAAGTAAAACGTCTTAAAAACACCTTTCCCCTCATCTCTCCCTCCTTTCTGGATTTATTCCTGATACCTTTATTCCTGGTTCTCTACCTGAACCCCCTGCAGCAGTGTAGAGAGATGGGAAATGAGGGGTATGATAAGTTAATTACATATTGTTTCTGTCAATGTTTTGTCTTCAGCGAGAGGAGTCCTTCCCCTACTCCAGTGTAGAGTCCCACAGACAGGGAACTTCCCTGACAGAAGAGAGTCCTCCACAAACTTCTCCAAAATACATCTTTCCCACAGGCCACATTTTTTTGTTCCAGCATGAGTCCCTTTTCACAGGGTGCAGTCCTTCAGGAACAGGCTGCTCTTGTGTGAGTCTCCTATGATGTCACAAATCCTACCAGAAAACCTGATCCAATATGGACTTTTTCATGGAGCCACAGGTTCTTCCAGGAGCCTGCTGTGGTACGGACTTCCCATGGGAGAACAATCTCCCTCAGGCATCCACCTGCTCTGTTGCAGGGCTCTTCCATGACTTTACACAAGGTGCAGGGGAATCTCTGCTCCAAAACCTGCACATCCCCTCCCCTTCCTTCCCCATTGACCTCGTGTCTGCAGACTGCTTCCCTCACATATTCCCACTCCTCTCTTCTCTCCCACTCCTCTCCACTACTTCTACATAAATTTCCCCCCTTTAAATATATTATCATAGGGGCATTACTACCATTGTTGATTGTCTCAGCTTTGGCCAAAACTGGGTCTGTCTTGGAGCCAATGACATTGGCGTTGGCTCTGCTGAACATGGGGGAAGCTTCTAGCAGCTTCTCTCAGAAGCCACTCCTGTAGCACAATATGAGACAAGATGCTAGAGACAAGGGGAAGATCCATCCACAAGTCTGTGGCTGTCATATACCATAAACTTAGCAGTTTCACAAATCAGGCTCACTTCAATACTTTCCAAAGAATAAGGGAAGAAAAATTCTCTCAAGTGCATTTTTTTCAGTTTTTCAACAGAAGCAAAACACCAAACCCTTGAACTTCTTGGTTAAGTCTGTATGATGATTTGAGCAATGAGGGAAAGTGCAATATTTTTTTCTGTAATACTTAATGCATCCCAATTGATCCATTAAAAGGATTGAAGAACTGTTGAATGGTGACGCCATTTATGGTGGAGACCCACATAGCTGCAGCTCACCTGTGTTGTGGCTCTGTGGAAATGTCACCAATACTGAGACTCCAGTGATTTATGGTATTCCTATTAGTGGGTTTCCTCTCCTGTCTAAATGAACTGTATAAACCTGCAGACTTCTGAGCAGAGACTATCTGTGATGTGAAGATAGACATTTGTCACTTTTTCCAAAAAGCCTTACAATATCTCTCTGTTTTCTAATACTCAGTAGACTGCCTATGGACCAAAACTGTTGATTCTGAAAAGTAACATTTTGCAGCCAGTTAGGTTGCAAAGTAAAGAAAATACCTTCTAGTATTACAGTACATATTTTAATAATCAATAGATCTGCAATGGAATTATACATAGAAACTGGTGTTTACCAAGTGTAATGCACATAAATCTGTGAGGATTTGCAGGTCAGGGCAGATATTCTATCTTCTATCAATTGCACTTCTATTAACAGTCATGACATACCTCCAGTCACGATGGAAAGAAGATCCTCCAAACTCCAAGTACTAGCCATCCAGTACTGACTGTCCATCTCATTTCTCAAAGAGACTGAAATAATAACTCTCAAACACAAACTCTTAAGCCTGTTTCACCAAACCTTAACACAAACATCTCCAGTCATCTGTACTAGCTATTAATTTATTTAAATCATGGTAGTGAAAAGGGCAGTATTATCCTGTGTCTTACTGAAAAACTGCAATAGACTGGTTGTAGAAAAGAGTAAGATGATACAAATTATGCTGAATAGATCCTGAACAATGAACAGTGAACTAGTAGGGTGCAAGGGAAGAAAAGCTAGAAAAGCTTCACTCTTTACAAGCTTGAAAAGGCTAGAAATCAACTTTCAAACCTTGGGAAATATTAAGGATATAAATAAGCTAACACCTCCTGTTGAGAGAGGACAGCACATCACCATCAGACCTGACACTACAGCCCGCGCTGCTGTTGCCCGACAGAGAGACACGAAACAACTAGGTTGTTTAGTGCGGTGCTTTATTGAGGGCCCTGGGGTCTGAGGACTAGTGTCCAAAGTCAGAGCCCACCATACCCCTTTTCCGACAGGTTTTTATATCCTTTACAAAGTGATTTACATACAATAGTACAATAGCATATATTCTTCAAGACAATACAGTTACGTAAATCTCATAGATATTATTTCTATAAAGTCATAAATTCTACACGCTTGTCTACTCAAAACTATAGGTTACCCCCCTTTAATCCCCCTTGCTTGTCATCCCACCACCAGAACCCTTTATCATTGATTATACATTAACCTTTATCATTTATTTATTTTACTGTGTTCTGCATGCCCTACTAGATCCTTTAATTATTTATTTTGCTGTGTTCTGCATGCCCTACTAGATCCTTTAATTATCAGTTTGTGGTTCTTAGTACATTCCCAGGGCCTGCTTGTGAACTGCTGCTTTCTAAGCCTTAGCATAACTACTGCTATTGCTATATCTACATTAGCTCTTTTCTTGTTATTTTCGGTATCAACTCCCCCCTTTTGAGCATTCTTCAGATTTTCTGCAAGGATGCTCAATTCTTCAAGTAATGGTTTCCAAGTAGGATGGTGAGTCTTCTCTTTGACTTGGTAGGATTACTTCTTTCCGGGTTAGTGCTCTCATGACACGTCGAGTATGAGTTCCTTCTCTAGCAATCATTCCTAAAAGACATCTATACATAATCATGCAGACTACAATAATCAATACAATCATTATTACATATTGTACAATTGATGATATCCAACCAGAGACCTGGATTCCTAGGGAGCTAAATAGTGCTCCTACCCAATTATGTTGAGCTTCTTCCTGGACTTCATGCACTTTTATTTCAATTTGTTCCAATTGACTTATATCCTTTTCTACTTCTTCTGTGACATTTGGGATATGTACACAGCAATGATCAACCTTTCCTTGGAGGTATCCACAGACTCCGTGTTCTTTTAATAAGAGCAAATCTAATGCCATTCTATTTTGGACTGTCATTCTTGTTGTTGCTTGCAACTGTAAATTTAGATCCCTAAATCCTTTCTTTGTAACTGCGGCTAACCTCTCAGTTTGTCCCAATAATTTATACAGCATCTCCCGGTTTCTATATGTAGAAATTTGTGCAAACAGGGATTCCAGTACCCATCCAAATTTAACTCCTGATGAGGGTTCATGCCACTCATCTTCATCTCCCAATCCTAGTTCTTCTGCCACCTCATTTGTTTCTCTCTTTGTTCGTGGCTGTATCTCTCTTTGTGTTAATTTAGACTGTTTCCAGAGAGGGCAGAGGGTAGGGACCCCTAACGTAATCTGTGTGACTGGGCCGTTAATGGGCATATGGGTAGTCCATTGTCCATGCCCCATTACCCACACCGAATGCCCTGGACTCCTGACGGTAGTCGCCTGACAATCTTTCCAAGCCCCCTTTATTTCTCCTGTTATTGTATGATTATATCTTTGACATTCACAGCCCCATTTTAGTAGTATCCGGACTGGCACTAAACCAATTTGGGATTCAGGGGTATCACATGTGATGATTTTGCTACAATTCCAGCTAGGTGTAGGGGTCATTCGATCCCGTCTTACTGCTTCGGTCCCTAGCATTCTTAAATGTTTTTGTTCCCTTTGGCCTGACCATTCGATACACCAATGTACTGGTCCTATGTAGCTGTAAGATTCTAACAAGCTGGGACCCCAAATCGTTTTCCACTGTTCCCATTCTTCCTTCCCTTCTTGACATACTATCTCATAAGAATATTCAGTGACTGGTTTTTGTCTTTTTTCCTTTATGTCATAAGAACACCATCCTACATCCTTGAACCGCCCAATTTTTGAAAAAACTGCATTTGGTAATTTTTGGCATTCACTCCTTTGTCCTGGTGATGACCATTGCCCTCGAACTGTATAGGTTTCCTCTACCATCTTAGTATGGTTCTGCATTACTTTATTACATCTTTTTGTCCCATTTATGGTTTCTGGAGGCATTTCCCCAACGGGAATAATGCCCCATGGTATTGGATCTCCCGCTGCTTTAGGTAGAGGTAAACATGCAGTGATGGACGTAATATTTTGTACTTGCCCAAAATCTCTAACTAATCCCACTATTAAATTTTCTTGTCCCAATTCTTGTTGTGTTTTTCCAACTTCTGTCACCTGTCGTACTCTCCTATTCTTTTTTAGAATATCTACATTTATTTCTCCGTAGTCAAAGCTTTCTCTAATCCACACAACACATGAGAATTGTCCTACCTGGTCAGCTTGCATATGAGATATCATCAATGTGGTGCTACCTCTTTGCTGTTTCATATCCCAAAGTGTCACGATCCCTTCTGTAAATACTTCGTCTGTGGTGATTTGTCTCCAAGCTGTATTTACTTCTTTTAATCCAGCTCTCTGGTTGCTAGAAAACAGACAGGTTAAATTTACTCCCGCACCTTCCGGCACTATTACATCTGGCTCTGGAACTATGATTTTAACAAACGCTTCTCCCACCTGCATTATACAGACTAATGTTAAAAGAACTAAGGCCTTGCCCTGAACACCATTTTTGTTGCTGACAGAGGCTGTACTTCCCATCTTGGCTGGACCTTCTTGATTCGAGTGTAGTGAATCCAATTTTCGATCCCTTGGACTTTCACTGCCGTGTAGGTGGTCATGATCACCTGGTGAGGACCGTCCCATACTTCTTTCAAGGGTTCCGTATTCCAGTTCTTCACATATACTTGATCTCCTGGCTGGATGTCATGGACAGGATTTTCCAAGGGCAGAGGCCGGTTCCACTGCAATGCTCCTCGCAGTGCTGTAAGGACTTTATTTAGAGACAAAACATAACTTAGCAATACTTGATCTCCTACTAAGTGAGGGTCCCCTTTGTAGGTTGCAGCATGATATGGCTTGCCATACAAAATTTCGTATGGACTTACTCCTATCCTTTCTCTGGGTTTAATCCTGACTCTTAGCAAGGCTAGAGGTAGTGCCTGAGGCCACTGTATCTTCGCTTCCTGACAAATTTTCTTAATCTGCCCTTTTAATGTCTGATTCATCCGTTCTACCTGGCCGCTGGATTGTGGTCTCCAGGGCGTATGGAGATCCCAGGCTATCCCTAATACTCTGGCTACCTCTTGGACTACTCCAGCTACAAAGTGAGGTCCCCTATCTGAGGACATTCCTAATGGGATCCCAAATCTAGGAATAATCTCCCGTAGTAAGGTTTTAATTACTTCCTTTGCCTGGTTAGTCCTGCATGGGAAAGCTTCTGGCCATCCTGAAAAGGTACACACATACACCAGTAAATAACGGTACCCTTGTGCTTTTGGTAATTCTGAGAAATCTATTTGCCAATAGTCTCCCGGTTGCGGCCCAACTCGTAGCTTTCCTAATTGTATTTGCCTTCGTGTCACTGGATTGTTTTTAATACAGACTGGACACGTGGCATTAATCCGTTTTGCCATTGTTAACATCTGGTTGGAAATCACCTCATGTTTTAAGAATTGTACTAATGCGTCTGCCCCCCAATGGCACTTGTTATGTTCGATTTCTAAAATTGTTTTCATTACCTTTGTTGGCAACACAACTTGACCTACAGCTGTGACATACCATCCTTTTTCATTCTTCTGGGCCTGGAGAAATTGAGCAAGTTTCTCATCTTCAGGTGTATAGCATGGTTTCTGCTCAAGAAAGGAAGTGGCAGGGTTAAATCGTGCTGGTAATAAAGCTAATTGTGTCCATACCTCTCGGGCAACCTGTTTGGCAACTCTGTCAGCCAACTGGTTTCCTTGGAACGCCTTTCCTTCTTCATTTTGATGTCCTCTTACATGCATCACTGCTACTGCCTGAGGTTTATGCACTGCTTCCAATAGTGCTAATATTTGTTCTTTGTGCTTAATTTCTGATCCTTGAGAATTTAACAGTCCTCTTTCTTTCCACAGGGCTCCATGTACATGTATTACTCCAAAGGCATATTTTGAATCAGTCCAAATATTTACTCTTTTCCCTTGGCTCAATTCTAAGGCTCTTACCAGAGCTTGTATCTCGGCCTTCTGGGCTGAAGTTCCCGGGGTTAAGGCTCGAGCTTCTATTATTTGTGTCAAAGTCACTACTGCGTATCCCGCATACCTGGTTCCGTTTTCCACAAAGCTGGATCCATCTGTAAACAGTTCCCATTCCGGATTTTCCAAAGGCTCATCTTTCAGGTCTTTCCGGCTGGCATACACCTGTTCAATGATTTCCACGCAATCATGCGTCAATTCGCCTCCTTCTTCCTGGCTGCTGCTCCTAAGAAATTCTGCTGGGTTAAGATGATTAGTTGTTTTTAATTCAATATCGTCCTGTTCTCGGAGAAGTGCCTGGTATTGTAACATGCGGCTTGACGAGAGCCAATGCCCCCCTTTTTGTTCCAAAACTGCAATGACCATGTGGGGAACAAATACTTCCATCCTTTTTCCCAGAGTCAATTTTCTGGCTTCCCGAATCAGGAGCACTGTTGCTGCCACAGCTCTAAGACAACCCGGCCATCCGGCACTTACAGTGTCTAGCTGTTTTGAGAAGTACCCTACCGGGCGTTTCCACGAGCCCAGTTTTTGGGTGAGAACCCCTATTGCCAGTCTCTGTCTCTCATTCACATATAGTTGAAAAGGTTTTGTAAGATCTGGCAATCCTAGTGCTGGGGCTTCCTTTAAGGCTTGTTTCAAACTCTGGAATGCCTTTTCTTGCGTTTGTCCCCACTGAAACACAGGACTTTTGGCTGCTTCATACAGGGGTTTTGCTTTTAGTCCAAATTCCGGGATCCACAAGCGGCACCACCCCACCATGCCCAAAAAGGATCTTAACTCTTGCGGATTTCGTGGTGTGGGTATGGTGCAAATTGCTTGTATTCGATTAACTCCCAACTTTCGCACCCCTTGTGAAATTTCGCAGCCTAGGTAAATTACCTGAGTCCTTACCAGCTGAGCTTTTTCTTTCGATACTCGGTATCCAGCTTGTCCCAGCATATTAAGTAATCCGATAGTGAGTCTGAGGCAAACATCCTTTTCTGTGGAAGCTATAAAGATGTCATCAACATATTGTAGGAGAGCAAATGAGAAAGGTGGTTCTTTTACCTGAGTCGTCTTCCATTCTTCTAACTCTCGAGCCAATTGATTTCCAAAAATAGTTGGTGAGTTTTTGAATCCCTGTGGTAGACGCGTCCAGGTGAGCTGCTTCTTGCGTCCTGTGTCTGGGCTCTCCCACTCAAAGGCAAAGTATTTCCTACTTTCAAGTGCCAAAGGGATACAGAAAAATGCATCTTTCAAATCAATCACTGTGAACCACTTAAACTTTTCCGACACAGCTGTCAACAATGTATACGGATTAGCTACAACTGGGTGTATATCTTTAGTGATGTTATTAATTGCTCTTAAATCTTGAACTAATCTATACTTACCATTTGGCTTTCTGACTGGGAATATCGGAGTATTGAATTCTGACTCACATTCCTGTAAAATTCCCAAGCTAAGAAATTGTTCAATCATGGGTGCTATTCCTATTCGTGCTTCCAATTTCAAAGGGTATTGTCTTACCCTTACTGGGGAGGCTCCTTCCTTTAGTTCTATTACGGCTGGTTGTGCCGCCTTTGATTTTCCAGGTACTCCCGTTTCCCATACCCATGGTACTACAGCTTGCTCTATTTCTTGTGGTATTTCTGCTGCCTCAACTTCTTTTATTACAAACAACTTAGCAATATTCTCCTCGGGAAATTCCAATCTTACTCTACCCTTTTCAAATATTATCCTTGCCTGTAACATTGACAATAGATCCCTCCCGAATAGCGATTCTGGGCTATTTGGCATATATAAAAATTGATGGTCAAATTCTTTCCCCCCAAATTTTATATCTAATGGACGCAAAAATGTTCGTTCCTCAACTTGTCCCGTAACCCCCACTACTTGGATAGTAGAATCACTCAAAGGTCCTAGCTTAGTGTTAACAGCTGAGTGTGATGCCCCCGTATCTACTCTAAATTCTAACTGTTCCCCATCTACTTCCATTACTACTTTCAGATCCTCATCTAGTCAACTTGAATTTTGATAATTCCCCATCATAAAGGCCTGGGCGACACCTTGCGGATTTCCCAGGAAAGCACCTGTATTATTCATCATTCCCTGATTTCCATCCCCACTAGCTATAATTCCTCCCCCAGAATTCATTCCTTGGTTGAGAGGACACTCATTTTTCCAGTGCCCTCTGTTTTTACATATAGCACATTGATCTATCCCTAGCTGCATTCTTCCTCTTCCCACGTTCAATTGACCCATAAGTTCTCCCGTACCCATCAGCCTCCCCCCCCTTGCCATCCCTCTTCCCCCTCTTAGTCCACGTCCTCGGCTCCCCCCTCTCATATTGTTTCCAGCCACTTGCTGTAACGCTGCTAACATAGTAGCCTGTTGTTTCCTGGCCGTTTCTTTTTCCCTATTATTATATACCTTCCACGCAACTTCCAATAGCTTATCTAAATTCCGAGTATCTTCTCCCTCCAATTTCTGTAGTTTCTTTCTAATATCTTCCTGAGACTGCCCCATAAAAATTAATGCTAGCTGTAATTTTCCCGACTCTCCTTCAACTTCTAAATTGGTGTATCTACGAGCTGTCTCCTTAAGCCGCTCTAAAAAGGTTGACGGAGACTCATTCTTTTCCTGCCTGACCGAATACAACTTAGACCAATTCAAAGTTTTTGGTATTCCATTCCGTATCCCTTCCGTTAACAATTCCTGATAAGCTTTAAGTCTCCGAGACCCGCTCGTCGAGTTGGGATCCCACTCCGGATCTTCCCTAGGTACTAAATCATTTACTGTACCATCCACAAGCCGTAACCTAATCATTTCTCGTGCTTTCTCTGTCATAGCTTTAAACACCATTTCCTTTTCAGTAGAATCCATTATTGTGTCTAACAAAACTTGTAAATCATTCCAGTCTGGGTTCTGAGTCTTAATTACCATCTTTACCACCCGCGCAGTCCGTTCAGGGTCCTCCCGATACGCCCCCGCTGATTGTTTCCAGATTAGCAAATCATTCGGAGAAAAGGGAACTTTCACTATGACTCGTTCCCCCTGCGGTCCGACTGCTTCACGCAGTGGGACCATTAAATGAGCACTCTCCTCCTTTTTCTTTCTTTCTACCTCCCACCGCCCTCTCCGAGTTCTTTCACTTAAGGGGGTTCGTGGTATATCTGTGGTTTCTACTTTTGCTTCCCGACCCTCCCTTTCTACTCCTGGCATGCTTTCTCCAGAGTCACGTTCCTCCATTGGAGGGGCACTAGGGGCTACCAACAAAGAAACATCCTCCTCAGGTTCCGAAAACCTAACCGAGCATTCCTTCTCTTTTTGCCATCCCTTACATCCTTCACAATTCACCTTTAATGTTTTCAAAACCATGATCCCGCACTCCTTTTGCCACTCTGGTTTGTCTTTCAAATAATAAAAGAGGTCTAAATACGGTATTTCATCCCATTTTTCATTACTTTGTAGGAAATGCATCAAAGGTGTAATAATGTCAGGATTCAGTGTACCATTTCTAGGCCATTGCATACCATCGGGTTCATATAAAGGCCACACATTATTACAGAAATCAATCAATTTCCTTTTACTTAGTTCTTGACCAAAATTCCCCGCATTCCAATGTTGTAATAAGCAGCCCAAAGGCGAATCGTCCGGGATTTCTATCCCGGAACTTGCTAGAGTTTTAAACGTTTTCAAAGGCATCATTCCTAAACAGAATAGACAGAAAAAGAAAGAAAATCTATACAGATAGAAGGATAGACCAACCAACCAACCAACTTGTCACCCTCCGACGCCGCGGGGGAACAAGTGCCGGACCAGCGCAGCTTTCGCCGCGTCTTACAGCCGGCGCCTAGGCTTTACCCAATTACCCAAGACGTCTTTAGCCCAACCCAGCGGAGCCGATGCTTCGTCTTACGGGCAGGCACCCAATACCACAAAAAATAAAGCACCTTCGGGCTTACCTCCTGCAGTTGTCCGACAGGCGCGGGGTCGGGCACGAACCGATGACTCCCCGAGAATCACTCGGTGCCGGCGTGGAGTGGATCAGGACGCGAACCGCCCCAGCAGCCCTCGGAGTCCTGCCGCGGTCGCCAGAAAACTGTTGCCCGACAGAGAGACACGAAACAACTAGGTTGTTTAGTGCGGTGCTTTATTGAGGGCCCTGGGGTCTGAGGACTAGTGTCCAAAGTCAGAGCCCACCATACCCCTTTTCCGACAGGTTTTTATATCCTTTACAAAGTGATTTACATACAATAGTACAATAGCATATATTCTTCAAGACAATACAGTTACGTAAATCTCATAGATATTATTTCTATAAAGTCATAAATTCTACACGCTTGTCTACTCAAAACTATAGGTTACCCCCCTTTAATCCCCCTTGCTTGTCATCCCACCACCAGAACCCTTTATCATTGATTATACATTAACCTTTATCATTTATTTATTTTACTGTGTTCTGCATGCCCTACTAGATCCTTTAATTATTTATTTTGCTGTGTTCTGCATGCCCTACTAGATCCTTTAATTATCAGTTTGTGGTTCTTAGTACATTCCCAGGGCCTGCTTGTGAACTGCTGCTTTCTAAGCCTTAGCATAACTACTGCTATTGCTATATCTACATTAGCTCTTTTCTTGTTATTTTCGGTATCACTGCCACCCACAACCTAGTAGTTCCTGGTACTTAAGACAATATTTCAGGGACATACTCTCTCATGAGTTTCTTTGTGGGAGGTGATTCACCTCCTGGCCTTAAAGCAGAGCAACTAATGCAGTTTAATGAAAACTGCAAACACACTGTTTAGCAGCTTGGGGATTCCATTTTTTCAGAGTGTGGAAACACTAACTGAACCATTTCCTTTGTGGGGTTTGCTGAGGGTTTTGGCAGGAAGCTGGCAAAATTTTCATTTCAGTCTAATTCATATTCCAAGGCAGCTGGGCCTTGTAAAAGCCCAAGAAGCTTCCACTTGCTCACAATGGATGTTAGGGTGTGTAGGAAGAAAGAAAAGGCTAACCTGGGTTGCTGCACTATGTAAATAGCCAAAGGTCCAGCCTCTGCCTAGCTTTCACAGTGTCACTTAAGCTTTTACTTAAGAAAACATTCCTGGGAGAAATGAGGGAAATGTCTATTCTCAGTCTTTGCAACTCTGATATTAGTCCTGAGCCTGAACAGTTCTCTTTCATTCCATTTGACTTGGCATTGGAAGCCTTCCTCGCCTCACTCTTCAAGAGAAAGACCTGTTATTCTCAGGGCAACTGGTCCCCTGAGCTGATAGACAGGGACAGACACCAGACTAGATAAAACAGGAGGAAGTAATTAGTGATTTGCTCTGCCACTTGGACACTCAGAAATCTGTGGGGTCAGATGGGGCTCATACAAGGGTACCAAGGGAACTGGCAGGGAGGCTCACCAAGCCAGTCTCCATTTATTACCATTCCTGGTTATCTGGTGAGACCCCTGACAACTGGAGCTGTGTCAATATAATGCCCATCTACAAGGAGGTGAGAAGGAGGACCCAGGGAACTTAGTTGAGGTCTGAGGTCTGTCCTCAGTGCCAGGGAAGTTCTTGGAACAGATCATCTGGACTACAATCACATAGCATGTGAACAACAACCAGGAGATCAGGCCCAGCCAGCAGGGGTTTAGGAAAGCCAGGTCCTGCCTGGCCAACCTGATCTCCTTTTATGACCAGGTGACTTGCCCAGTGGATGAGGGGAGGCTGTGGATGTTGGAAAGTACATTTTTTAAGTCTTTAATGCTTTAATACTGTCTCCCACAGCACACTCTTTGAAAAGCTGGCAGGCCAGGCAGGCCATGGCTTGAACAGGTGCTCTCTTTGCTAGGTTAAAAACTGGCTGGATAGCTGGGACCAATCAGTGCTGGTAAATGGAATCACATTCAGCTGGTGGCCACTCACTGGAGAGCTTTGCCAAAGCTCAGAACTGGGTCTGGCTATTAAAAGCTGTTATTAACCACCTGGACAAGGGGATCAAGTGTGTCTTCAGAATGCTGATAGATGACTGTAAGTTGGCAGGAATGTTGATCTGCTGGGAGGTAGGAAGGCCCCGCACAGGGGCCTAGACCATCTGGATCAACGTGCCAAGGCCAGCGGTGTAAGATTCAACAAGTGAAGTGCCAGTCCTGCACTTTGGTGAAAACTACCCCATGCAGCCCTGTGGGCTGGGGGCAGAGTGGCTGGAAGGGGGTTCAGCAGAAAAGGACCTGGGGATGCTGAAAATGAGCCAGCGTGTACCAAGGTGGCCAAGAAGACCAGCAGCATTCTGGCCTCTATCAGAAATGGTGTGGCCAGCAGGACCAGGGCAGTGATTGGCCTCATGTTAAGTACTGTGTTCAGTTCTGGGCCCATCACCACAACAGAGACATTGAGTGAGACAACAGAGACACTGAGTGAGGTGTTGGAGCATGGCCAGAGAAAGGAAAAGAGATGCTGATAGGTCTGGACCACAAGTCCTGTGAGCAGTGACACTGTGAGATGTTTAACCTGAAGAAAAGGAGGCTCAGTAGACACCCTATTGCTGTCTAGAGAAAACAAACACAGAAAGGAGGGTTTATTGAGGTTGAGGTCAGCCGCTTCTTACAACCTACCAGTAACAGGACAAGAGGCAATGGTCTCAAGCTGCACCAGGGGACTTTCAGGTTGGACATCAGGAAAAATTTTGCCACTAAAAGGGTGGGCAAGTGTAAAAACAGGTTGCTTAGGGAACTGGCAGAGTCATCACCCCAGAAGTGTTCAAGAACTATTGGAGGTGGCATTTAGCAGTCATGCTTAGTTGATGTGATGGTGTTCAGTCAAAAGTCAGGCTTGGATATCTTGAGGTCCTTTCTCGCCTTGATAATTCTGTGACTCAGTAATTCTATGATTCTGTCATCTCCCATACTGTTTTCTTTACAGACAGATAAAAGGGAAAGGGCTATCCTGTGCAAAAATCAAGGGAGAGTACCTCACTCCCTTTACCCTTTTCCAGTATGCACAAACATTAAGCAATATCAAATGTTAAAAAAAAAAAAAAAAAAATATGACCCCATTTCTTTACCAGTTCAGGGTGCTCACACACCTTGACCTTGGCTGTGGTACAGGTGTGTTAGATAGAAAGGACTAGACTGACAGAGGACAGTGAAGATTTTGCTGTAGATTGTGTGAGTTGACAGAAGTTGTTGACTACCCCTCCAGCAATGAAAAATGGAGGAAGTGGTATATCAGATTTCCTTCCTATGGCCTCCTTAATAAACAGGCATGTCCCTCTGCAGTCAAACAGCAGGAAACATCCACTTTCTCTGCCTCATTAGTTAAAATAATTTAAACAAAGTATTCAAGGATTTTTTGTTTGATTTGGTTTGGTTTGGTTTGGTATGGTTTCATTTGGCTTGATTTGGTTTGAAGAACAATGCCTAAGGATTATGTGACTTTAATCCTAACCTCATATGGGTGAAAAGTAAAAAATTTGTCATCTTTGTACAGAACTTGTATATGTGTGAGGAAATTATCTATGAGGAAATTTTCTTGAGGTTAGACAGAATTCACCATTGAGAATAAATAAATAAATAAATAATATAAATAAATACAAATGGATGTCATGACTTTTTTTCAGGAGATTACTTTCACAGAAGCAGAAAATAAACTGTTACTTCCACAACAAGAATAAAAAAAAAAAAAACCTCACAAAACAGATAAAGCAGAAATAGAAAACAATTATTAGAATTCTTCAGTATGCCTCTACAATTGCCTGACCTCACTTTTGCTGTGCATCTCTTCTCCATATTATATCTTGTGTTTTTATTAACAATATGTTATACATAAAATATTACATGCAGTATAATTTGAGCTTCTAAATGTGTGCTTGGGTAGGATGACTATGTCTATTGGGACTCCTAGATTACTCCTATTAGGGAGTGAATGTCATGCTATTTGTCATCCAAAAGGTAATTTTCTCTAGACTTATATTAAGGTTTCATGTTTTATGATAACCTCTATATTATGTTGATCTGGGCATTTTTCATGAACCCATTCATCAGACAGGTATCTCCAGCAATAACTGCAGCTCTACAACCTTTTACTTGTTTTCAAGATGAATAAGATTTTTTTTTTTTTTCACCTGCATCAGTAATACTAAAGGGGCGTTTGAGTCCCTGTGATCATCCTGGTAAAATTCCATGACAATCTTCGCACATATTAAGAAGTATATATGTCGGAGTTAATTTATTGATTTTAGAAAATACTGTATCAGAAGGGAATCATATTTATCCTGGAGCAAATGTTATTCTCTGGTGGCTCTCTTGTGACCACCAACCTCTGGCTGGCACAGAATCCAACTCCAACACATCCTAACAGTTAAGAGGACCAATGTCTATGATTTTTGATGCAGTTCATGATGATACATTTACATGGGTGAATGGCAGGTGTGCGTGAAGGGATGACCCTGTTTGAATTAACTGTAAATCCTGCTTTACACCTGGCATAGCATGAGGAGGAGACACTCCTGAAAAGAAAAGTTTGCTTAATCTAATTAATAAGCATTAAAACAATTTGCAAGATGTCAGATACTGCTTAGAAATTGTACCAAAGCTTCATGGGATAAGGGTCAGGGACTGGCTCCAAGGATGGCATACTCAGTGATAATTAACCTTTTGGATTCCTCTTAGATTTCAAAGCAACTTGTGATCCTAATTGAAATTAAATTGAGGGAGGCAGAGAAAGATGGCTCTTGCCAAACTATAAACTGCAATAAAATGCAGCAGGTATAGCCATGCAGGCTAATTTCTTCTTGCAGAACGCTCTGACAAATGGATACAGACACTTAATCAAATCCACAGGTTTATCTGACTGACTAGGTGAGGCCTCAGCACTCCAGTCAAGAAGCAAAATAGATGAAGATCCTTTTGCCAACAGAATGCATTTCCCATGGATAAAGGGAGCAATTTCTATTCCCTCAGGTGAATTACTATGCTAGTAATCAGTAAGCCTAACAAAAAATCCCAGCTGCTCTCACCTCAGATGAAGAAAACACAAACAATTCTAAAAAAATTCAATCCAACATCTCCTATAGTCTCTAATGTGGAGCAGTCAATTCTTTTCTGTCTCCTCCCCTTTTTTACATAATAAAAATCTACCATCCCTGTCATCCCCAATATGTGGTAAGCCAGCAAGTGTAAATGCAGCCATTCATATAATTTGAATGATAATTGAAAATAAGCGGAAAAGGAGGATGAATTTATCAAACTTGTGAGAATATTCTGGGAAAAAAGGAATTTCCTGAGGTAACTGTCCTTGACCTGGCTCTTTAATAGAGTGAAATTTCATCACTTTATCTAATATCATGCTTCATGCTTCAGGCTTCCAGCAATTCTATTTTAGTGTGGTCTAATGGGCAGCTGACACATCCACTCAGCACCAGACTGCATAATATGTGCTGACACACTGTGTGGTGAGCACCCTATTGAGAGCTGTTTATTTGTGCCTGGCAAGGAAAAATTCCATCCAATAAAGTCTCCTCATAACAATTTTAGTCTCAGTTTTCAGGGCCTCCACAGGCTCCACATTTCAAGAGGTTCAGAAGCACTTGCAGGGCAATTCAGCTGCTTATTTGGGTGGCTGTACATTATCTGACTTTAGGTGAGAGGTTGTGAAAGCACTGGTTATGGTTGTCTGAAACCTGAATCTAGATAGTGTAATGAATAGTGTCATTCTAACTGCTTTGGAGCCAGCTCTCCTCAGAAACCCTGATTCAATTTGATATTCTGAGGTTAACACACTGTATTGGGACTGAAAATAAGAATGCATACAAAAAGCTTTTATATTTATTCAGTTCAGTAAGCATGGCAAACTCATCAACAGCTATTTGTAAACTGTAGAATGGTGGGACTTATTTTGATGTACTGATTTATGCTTGCTGTTTTTCCTGCAGCATTACTTTAGAGTAGAAATGGACTAAAAGAAAAAAGCAGACATGTCTCTCTACCTAATAGCAAATGACATTATCATAAATAAAGCAGCATGTGAAAATAAAGGAACAACATAATCACAGATATTAGGGCCTCTTAACCTCATGTAGACATGAAATTTGCTATATAGAGACCAAGGAATACATTTGTTATACATACATAAAAAGCTAAGATATTAAGATAGTTGTTTTTACTTTATAGTTACGGAGAAATAAGTAGTCTGTAAAGTAAGTTATACATATACACAGAAGAGAGAAAAAATTAAGGGCCCAGAAATAGGATTGGTTAAAGTTAGTGTTTTGTCAACCCATCCACACTGAAAGTTATATCCAAATTATATCTAAGATATTCAATTACTGACCAGCTAAGTACTTGGAGTGGAAACCAAATTTATTTCAGAAAAACTGTGGGAAAATTATTTTCTAAGTCTATGAAAACCATTTCAGAACTTTTATCTAACCTTAATATCAGTATTACATAACATTTGTATTTTTTACAAGGAACTACATGACATGGCCACATAGAAAATGCACATGTATTATTCAATCATCTCTTGCAGGGAAGGTGCTTTGACCTCGATAGTGTTAGAAAAGTAGCTTCAGCTTTTTCTCTTATTTGAGAAAATTTGAAGTCAGAACCTTTAATAATTGGAAAAAATCACTAGAAAATTCTTCAAATAGAAAAAAAATTCAAGTTTAATAATAAACTTTCAGACACCAATTATATTCACCTATGATACACGTTTCTAGAATGAGAAATGTATGGTTTTGGATTTAATGGTTACTTTACTACAGAGTGCCTAGAGACTTAGTGAAGAACCTATGTACTTAACTAACACTTTAGAACTGCAGCTAGGAAGGACTTAAATAAGTAAAGGCTGTTTCTTTTCTGTTTTACTTTTTCAAGAAAATGAAATTCTGAGGGGTCAAAGTCAATATTCAGTGCTCCAGATTTTGCAAATTCATTATTATCTGTTTCAAATTTTGTTTGCTTGCTTTGCATAACTGATAATTTTCTTGAAAAACTTTGCATTAAATTCTCCTTTTACCCCAAATAGAAAACAAGAAAATACTATGCACTAACAAAGTGGTTGTCTCAGTTAGCACTATGTCCCATGTTTCCACATTATTGTCATGTAAGAAAAGATTCCATAATTAAAGACTGACTTTTTAAGAAGACAATAGTCCATACAATTTGCTACAAATATAGTTAATATATCCATTCAGTGGATGTATGCTTATTTGCATGTACACACATTTGTAGGCATTCATTTATCTTCACACCTCTATGCAAATAGTCTAGTATGTTAGACAAACATGAATGTCTCTATTGTGAATATGTAAAATTAAGGTAAAGGTAAAGTAAAATAAGAAAACATTGTACGTCCTGCACCTTCAGTCTTTACAGGAACATTAATTTAGCCATCTTGCACAGAATGGGAGCTGTTTTTTCAGTGCATGTACAGTACTTGCCAATCTTTATCACAAGACAGAGAGAGTGTGCAGCATGATCTAAATAATATTGTCAGGAGCCTCAGTCAAATAATTTCTTGTTTTTTACTTCACCCATGTAAGTTTCTTTGCAAATTAATATAATTTCATTTCAGTGTGATCTCCAGTTACAGAGAGGATGCTTCCAGGGGCACTGGGAGAAGGAAGACCTCTAGTTAAGAATCACATCATAACCACAATGTCTGTGGCAGATTTTCAGTTTGTGCTGTGTGTATAAGCTGCCTTTCTTGCCACAGTCCTTGGTCTCACTTCTTCCTCATAGATGCTATGCATATAAAAGTGCAGCATCAGTGTGGCAGATGGTATGTGGCTGAGAAAATAAAGTCAAGTAGAGAAAAAAAAATAAAACTACCACCCTAAAAGAGGATATTTCAGGATCGTTTCTGAGAACTGTCCCTTCTTCCCTGCAAACATCTCCTTATCTCTAAGAGATAGAGATGGTTTAGCTCAGCATAGGGGGTCAGACCATCCTTTCACATGAAGGGCAGCTCTGTTCCAACACATCAAATTTAGGACAGCAGCATGGGATTTCACACCCTCAAGTAAGTGTCACTTTCCAGAGACTATTCCCAAACAGTGGGATAAATGTCAGAAGCAAGAGAAGCAGAGAATAAAAGTGAAGATGTAGCAGCTGAACACAGGGCAGTTATATACAGGTTTGTGTCAAACAAGGAGATTGGCCTTAAGCTCTCTAAGTGGAGCCATACAGACATTGATGTTGGCTATCACCTCCTAAAAAGAAAAAAAAAAAAAAGAGAAACTGGTACCAATGTACAATACAGCTACACCAAGTAGGTAACACTGATATCAAACAAATATCCCATCAAGTAAGTTTTGCTTTCCCACTTGTACATGTCCAGGAGCAGTCTTATGCACTCTACTTCAGGTTCCCTGGAGTCACAAGCTACATAGGAACTATTTTTTATCTTTGAAGTGAACATTACACAACTTTTCAGACTTTATATGAATTGAGCAAATCCTTCCAGGAGACGCACAGAAAGTTTAAGAAGATTCCTCAATAGCTTTCTACTAGAAGAAGGATACATTTGTTTCAGATTTTTTCATCTGCAAAGGTGAGTCACAGCATGCTTCAGCCTTCAGTCAGATACAGTATTGATCTTTCCCATCCAGCCAGAGTTAAGTATTTAGCAGTAAATTCCAGTTTTAAGGCAGGGAACAGTAATTGGACACATATGTCGTGATCTTTAGAGAACGAGATAAAGTGAAGAGGTCTTTTAATGAGCTTGGAGAAGGAAAGAGGAGCTCAGAGAAAATGAGGGTGTTATTACAGTTCAACAGTAAACCCTGTTCATGCTCAGAATCCTAATAAAATCTGCATGCCATTTATCCAAATGCAAGACAAAGAAACATATAAGCTGTGGAAAGAGAAGAGCCAAACCAGCAAAACAGTTTCTTGCCTTGTATGTACATTTCTCCATAAGTCAGCATCCAAACACTAATGAAGAAGAAAAGTCAGGAAATTCTCATTCTGAGACAGGAAATTCTAAGAGTATCTTCACATGAAATTATGTGTGAGAAAAAGTGGAAATGCTGCCTTGTATTAATACACTGAGAACCACCCTGAAGGCTTGCATAGAAATCTGTTTTGATATATGCATATGGGCATGCATATATATGTTTGTCTGTATTTATACACGTATAAACATATATACATGCATTTAATTTGTTAGGCAGAATTTTTCTTAATTTTGAATTTTACCTAAATCTAGTAATTTCATTTTTTTTGTATGTGGCAGTTTCTGATGCCTGTTAAACCTTCAAATTATAGCTTTTTCTCCTCTTTCTGGAAGTTGTAACTAGAATATAGTTTGGTGTGCATTCCTTGAATTGCAGTAATTAATAGACACAGGAGCTTTTTGCAAAGCAGCATCTATGTTCTCCAAGACCAATTAATAAAGAAAAATTCTTGAATAATTCAAGACAGACTCTCCTAAAGAAGCTTAAACAAGAGTCAGTGAAAAATTCATTTATTTAGCATTGAAAGTATGTTTCATAGCAACCCATACACATTGTATTGCTTCTGCTTTATGGCTAACTAGTTCCATAAATAATGAATTTAAATTAAGCAATTAATTAACGAGGCCTAGGGTTCAATGTGGGATCAATAGCAATCATTCCTCTGTAATGTTTTAGGTTAAGATCCACAAATAAACATTTAATATAAATTTTCATAAGGGACTTTTTTGTATATACCGAATTATTAAATGCTTTTATAGAACAAGAGATATACTGTATAACAGACTAAGCACTTGTTAAACAGATCCTAATTCTAATATCATTTCAAGGTATTATACTTGTTTTACAGTTGTAATAATATATTTTACTTTTTATGTAATTTTTTAAAATTACTGTTTTCTGTATGCATTGTGAATGAACAGAGATGTTTTTGTGGATTTCTTACACTTTCCCTGAAGCATCTGATATGCATTGTCCAGTATGTAATACCAGGTAGGATGCAGACAATATTCTTGTTATATATGGGCATTTTTTTTCTCTGCTAATTGAAATTATATTTTGATTAAAATTTATTTCAATCCTTGGGTAAACAAACAAATTGCAAGTATTAATATTTCTAACATTCTAGACTGTTATCTAACTTTGTATGGTAGGGAAATGGATCTCATTCTTAATGCAAGTGCATTTGCAGGACATAAAATCTTGATCACTAAATGCAGTGTATTTCACCACTTACTTGATCGCAAGATACATTTAAGATCTACCCAGGGAAAACAAACCTGTCCTTAGGATATAATAGTAAGTCCATGGCAGACACACAAATGGTGCACAGTTATACAAAGTCCCAGTGCAATGCCAGAATGGAAAGAGCACATTTATTAGGGCAGCTGCTCCCTGGCTCTGGGTGAAATCCTGGTGCTGTATGTTTCCTTTTCTTTATCCTGAATCATCAAGATGCATCCACCTTTCAAAGGCTTGATGGACTTAATTAATGGATGTTCATAAAACACCTCAAATATCTTTGAAGGAAGGCATTGGAGTAGCATGAAGAATGCTGTTTCCCACATACATTGTGAATAAATAGAAATGTGTTTGTAGAAAACACACTGAATTGCTGAAAAAAATATAGACAACTCAATTTCATTGTATTAAATATTTAGTAGGGATTTCCTTTTGTTGTTCCCCCCAGGAATTTAGTAGACACATGAAAATACCAGCTTCTACAAAAGCATTTCTATTGATTTCTGAAAGATGCTTATCATAATAAAAGACAATGGAAAGGGTCAAAGTTAGAGGAAAAAACCCTTTCTCTAAGATGAGCTCTGTTATCTACAATATTCTAATACTAAAAAGAATTGCAATCTTTAGTGAGGCTCATGAGGTCATCTCTATGCTCATTTCATACTGACAGGGTTTTATGAAAATCATGTCTCAACTAAATTTAACCACCCACTTCTTATGGGAATAAAGGCTAGCAATGGTTGTGACTTCAAACCTGTTTATGTCTGTTTGCCAGTATAACTGTAAGGGCATATAAATGGTCCATAAGTTACCTCATACCATACAAGTGCTCTTAAGACCTTTGTCTGTACTGAGATATATTGTTTATTGGTATTTTCATGAGAAACTCCATCTTAGGCTATGGTTAGTATTTCCTATATTGAAAATTTTCCTTAAATATAACTCCAGTGCAGATTGGGGGGGAGGATAGGATGAGTGTCATTGAAGTGTCTCTGTTATTTAGTTCTGCTTCTAGCATGCTCTTTTTGATTCACAACATAGGTTTTCTTTTCTTTATTACCATATGTAAATCTCCACTTACGTGAAATAAGATCTTCAGAGCAACCGTGCAAATGTTACACTCTTTACACTCATGTCAAGTAACTGAGAAAAGTAACTTGTTTGTCCATTGTCCGTCACTGTAAGGTTTTACTTTTTGTCAGTGTTCTCAGTTACAGTCAGATAGAGAGTATATACTCTGAAGACTATAAAGCTATAAGCCAGCACAAATTTTACACTGTGGATTGTGGATATTTCTTCTTCCTCTTCAGAGAGCAGTTCATTTTGTCATCAGATTTAGCATATTTTGAGGGTTTTACTTCAGGGATACATCTGCGTCGTGAAATCACCTAAGATATATCCCACAATATTAAAATATATTTTACAAAATACAGAGCAGGTGGAAAATACAGGTTAAAATTCCTTATCATATTTACATGTCCAAAATAAGATACATTGAAAGGGCAGTAGGCATCAGAAATATCTCTGGTGACATGGCTCCATTTGCATCAGATTCAAGATGGGAAGCAGAAACATTTGTGACTCAGTGGATGCTTGCTACCTTCAGGCATCAGGATGTTTGAATTGTTATGGATATACCATACTTTAGATGAAGGTACATAAGCCAAATTATATCATCCAGACCAGCAAGTTAAAAAACTGAGTTAGGGCAATGTCTTGGGGAAAGGTAGGTAGTCAAAATACATTTCTTTTGTTGGCTCAAAAGTTGCTGTTATTTTTTCATTCTTATTTAAATATCCAGTTCCATGTTTGCTAATAACCTGGGGACATCTAAGCCACCTTTTTTTCTTTCCACTTGGTGCATAAAAAAAAGGGCTCTGCTAACTTTATCATACCTACAGAGCCCTTCCTTAGCCATCCTCACAGTGGTTATCAAGTTTGATTGAGGAGATAGAGTTAACTGTAAAGGACCTGACACCCAAAAAGAGACATGCAGAGATAATGCGGGGGGGCACAAAGAAACCAAACCACAATTACAGCTTTCTATACTTTTGTATTCTATGGTTCTTCTGCTGGCTGCCTTGACAGTCTGGCACATAAAAAGTAAGATATATAACTTTATTTCTAAAATAGGATAAATTGCATTCACCTAACATTTTCTTATCCAGAATGTTTTGAAACTTCTCTTTCCAAAAAAGTGAAGCTCTGTAGGCTGATCTAGGGTTAAATGTATCACTGTGGCTTATCCAGAACATCTTAATTTATGGAGAAAGATAACTTGACCTAAAAAAAAAAAAAAATCAAGAAAATATGTGAAGCTTTCAAAAGTACAGTAATTTCACGAATACAAGCCACACCATTTTGACCAAAATTTTGCTCCCACACCGGAAATGTGGCTTATACTCAGGGGCGTCCAATATGTGAATAATTTTCTGACATTTTCAACCCTGGCAGTGCCAACCGAGTCAGTGCAAACTGCAAAGTCGAGCACCTGCCAGTAAAACCCGGCATTTACACGGTTGTTACAAATTAGTTACTCTGTTGCGCAGCAGGTGGAGCTGCTCCGTGCGGGCAGCACAGGGGGTGGGGAAGGCGGGGCAGCTCCCTCCTGCTGGCCCCGTGGCCCGAGGGGAGGCAGGGGCTCTCTCCTGCTGGCTGCACGGCTCGGGGGGCTCATGTCCCTGCGTGCCGCTGCCGCAGGAGCAGGCAGGCTCCATCCCCGCCTCCCACCACTGCCGCGGGTGCCGGTGGGCTCTGTGCCCCCCCTGCCACCGCAGGGCAGTGCCGGGCCAGGGTGAATGAGCCCAGCGGTGGCAGCAGCCGGCCCCGAGCGGCCCCGCCAAGCAGCAGCGCCGAGTTGGGCCACCCAGCCCTGTCGGCAGCCCCGAGCCCTCATGGCCCAAGCCGAGCCAGTAAACCCCGCCTTGCCACAGTTCTGTTACTATTTGGCAACTTTGTTGCACGCGGGTCCTCCCTGCGAACGACAGAACGGCTTATACTCAGGTGCGGCTTATTTATGGACAAAGAACTAAATGTTTGCCAACACCCGGCGATGTGGCTTATACTCAGTGTGGTTTGTATTCATGAAATTACTGTATATTTTTGCAGAAGAGGAAGAAGAAAGTGGATACCAAGGAATGAAAATGTGTAAATTTTTTAACATGATGGGGACAGATGTGAAGAAGATATATGAAAGAGAATTCAAGTTTTTCTCACATGATCACTTTAAAAATATTTAATGCCACCTTAAAAATATTTTAATGGTGGACCCAAGAGGTCAGACAACGAAGACAAGAGCTCAGGAGAAGTTTAAGAATAACTTTTAAAAATTCTTAGAAATGTCCATGGTATTGTAAACCACTAGATTAACCGTAGGTGAGAGTCTGAAATCTTTAATCTAGACAAACTACAAAGCCACCAAAGAGACCTATAAGGTCCAGCAAGGATGAATAAAGCAAAAATGAGGTTCTGTCTGCTATACATAAGGGACAGGGTTTGATAGATACACTGTATTCCTATTATATTATTTTCGCTCATCAAAATACCTCAAGGCTCATCATGGCTCTTTTCATGCTAAAATAATAACAATAAACAAAAAGCGTGATCAGCTACAGTGGCATTTCACACCATCTATCACTTATAGAGCTTGAAACAGGAAGCACCATTTTCCAAATTGAAAACGTTTGAATGGGCTGTCAAAAAGCCTCTCAGTGAATGTGTTCCATCCAACAGAAACAAGCCCTCTGCAAACAAATCAAGTGGTGTAGAAATCCTTTGCACAAGATGATAGGCGAGGCCTCCATGCTGACACTGTATGCAAGCCAAGTTTTCATGTACTTTGATGGCTGACCTCCAACTCCTGACATATTCATTATATTCCAGCATGTTGGGCACAGATTGCATTGAAGTGATGACAGCTACAAGACAGCCAACAAGGAATATGGGCATTCTAGCAACAGGTGGCCTTTCATTTGTACTGGGAAAGTTAATCTAGTTTATCATCAAAGTATATTATGTTCAAGGAGTGTCATGTTTTGAGAAATATAGTGACAGATCAAACAGAGGAAGCAGTCTTCCACAGACTGTGACATTTTTTGTAGACCAAACCTTTCAAGCTGCTCTATTGTTTATGCTTAATTTAGGTCACTTAAAAATTATTCTATTGTCTCAGGGTTTACACTGCTGGCTCCAAATTATAGTTTCTGCCCTTTGTCAAAGTCTGATGGAGGTATGCCAGAAAGTATGCAGTCCTGGGACCACCATCAGCCACACACTGCGGCATACTTGATTACCTTGAAAAAGGTGATTTTAGAAAGATGATACTTCTCAAGGAAAAATATCAGATAGAAATGCTTCTGGGAATGTGCGTGTCTTTAGCTCTGACAACCACATTAGCTGCAAATTCAGTCCTGAAAATTCTTACTCCCTTGCCCACTTTGCTTATCTTTTTCAACAGACTGAGGAAAAAATGTGTAAAATTGAAATCATGTCAGAGACTCATAACCCAAGTGGTTGATGTGAACTCTTGGTTTAATTTCACTCCTGCTTCTGAAGATAGGTCAGAGAAATACTGTACCACATTAAACCATTGATTTTTACATGTGAGAATATAGTCACAGAGCTGATACAAATTTTTTTGTTGAAACTGTTTTGTGCTAACAAAGTATTTTTTTAACTAAACAGATTTTTACAGATAAATCACCTTGCTGTGGAAATTACAAATAAATATACTCAACAGATATAAATAGGAATAAAATACCCAAACCTAATATACTAAAACTGGAAATGGACATCTAGAAATCCTAGTGTGACCACCACATATTGCAGCTTAATTTTTTCTTCTTTACTGACCACTCCCTGAAATACAGACTTAGCTGATGATGTTGGAAGTAAAACTAAACACTTCAAGAAAAATGTGATCTAACCAGACAAACTAAGTCACCAACAGAACCAGGACAATAACAAGGCTCAAACTACAGCCCATATAAGATGGCAACCTCTCCAAATCTAAATACCAGGAATTCAGATGACACACTTTTTTATTAATTTCTGTCCAAAAGATATTTATGGAAAATGTAGACAAGTGGTTTCACTTCATAAAATAAAATTTGCCAAATAAAGGAAAAAACAATCCCCCGTCTTTTTCTATCATTTGTTATTTATGGTATAGTTAATATTAAACCATTACTGGATAAGGATTAAAATATATTTTTACAGAAGGGCAGTTTGGAAACTCCAATATGTATGTCAATATTATTTTTGTACAGGTGAATATTGATAAGGAATCTCATAAGAATATTTGGCTTTTGTATAAATTCAGCATTTATATTTTAAAAATGCTGAGCTATACAGATGCATTGATGCTTTAGTGGGTAAAGAATGAGTTGCCTTTGAGCAACTTTAGTCCTTGCAACCAGACCAGATTTAATCCAAGGACATTTGAAAACAGTTTCTAGCTTTCCAAGTAAAGAATTTACAGTAATTTCACGACTATAAGGCGTACCCTTATGACTAAAATTTTTCCCTAAACCCGGAAGTGCACCTTATAGTCCGGTGCGCCTTATCTGATCTACAAAGTTGCAAAATTTTCCACCCCGGAAGTGAGAGCCGCGAGGGGGGGCGGCGCCGTGGGAGCGCCAAGTAGCCATGGTGGGGCAGCCGCGGGCAGTCCCAGGCACAGGGAGCAGTGCGGGCTGGAAGGCGGGGCGTGGCCCCCGGCGGCCCTAGGCACAGGGAGCAGCGCAGGCTGGAAGGTGGGGGGCGGCCCCGGGCTACCCTAGGCACAGGGAGCAGTGCGGGTTGGAAGGTGGGGCGTGGCCCCCGGCGGCCCCAGGCACCGGGAGCAGCGTGGGCTGGAAGGCAGGGGGTGGCCCCCGGTGGCCCCTGGCACGGGGAGCAGCGCGGGCAGGGAGTTGTTACTACTTTGTAACTTTGTTGTGCGCAGCGGCCTGAGCCGACGGGACCACAGTGCTGGGGGCAGCGGCGCCACAGCTGATAGGGGCAGGCGCAACCAGCGGGGCTGCGGTGCTGGCGGCAGCGGAGTCACAGCCCAATAGGGGCCGACGGGGCCACAGTGTGCCGAGCCGAGCGAGGGATGAGAGGCAGGGCAGTTGGCGCCGGCAAGCCGAGCGAGGGATGGGCGGCAGGGCAGTGGCGGCGCGGGGCAAGCCCGCCGACATGGGGGCACCCGGAGCACCAGGGAACTCCGGAGCAGCGGGGCCCTGGGGACGCCGCACGGAGCGGCAGCAGGCGTTCCCCGGCCCTGGGGACACCGCATGGAGTGGCGGAGGGCTTTCTCCGGCCCCAGGGATGCCACACGGAGCGGTGGCGGGCATTTTCCAGCCCCGGGGACGCCGCACGGAGCGGCGGCAGGCGTTCCCTGGCCCCGGGGATGCCGCACGGAATGGCGGATACAGGCAGGCCTGGGGGCCAATGGCTGCCGGGTTGGGGCGGGACCTTGGCCAGTAACCGCGCGGGGGTAGCTGGGGGCGGAGCCTCACTAAAAAAAAAAAAAAAAAAAAAAGTGCACCTTATAGTCCGGTGCGCCTTATCTGATCTGCAAAGTTGCAAAATTTACCAACTCCCGGGGGGTGCGCCTTATAGTCTGGTGCACCTTATGGTCGTGAAATTACTGTACTTTTTTACTATTTTATTTGAAAGATGCTAAGGAGACAATTTCTTATGTAGCAGTACATTTGAAACCTCTAGGAACTGGAGCATAATACTAATACATAATATTTTTGACACAGACAGTAAAAAATCTGAATCCTCTTTGCATACAACCTTCATACATGTACTTGTTAAGAAAGTTAGATATTTTAGGATGAATCCTGAGAAAATTTTGGAGTTTGATGAACAGAGTCCTCTTCCAATTTGGGAAAAACAGAAACATATCATCATGAAAAATTAAGCGGTATGGACAAAAAATGGAGTGGGAAACAAATTACACAAGTTTTCAAAATGTGACAGATGAAACGGAGTTCTCAACACTATCTAATAAGGAAAAGCAGAAAAACAATCAAGTGTGCTGCTTTTCATGGATGACTATATCCAGATCACCACCTCTCACTGCCACAAAGGCCATTGACTCCCATTAATTGACAGCGGTGAGTACCTTCACTTCTCTAAGTCCTTTCCTGAAGAGTTGCTCCTGGTTCATCAGTTGCTTGCCCTAACCTGTCCAGTGGATTTATAGCTTCAGATTATGATCTTCTTTACAATGTTGTGCAGTTAATTAAGATATATGTGTATTCTACTCCTCATGTGACTGAGAGCACAATTATACCCACAGGCTGTAATTTCTTTCTCATTACAAAAAAAAATGTTTCTATTGTTTTAGAGCAGAGATGCTGATGTTTGCCTCATGTTCTCTGTCTATTTCTCGTGTTGGCCTAACTACCTACAACTGATTTTACAAATGACTTTTAATTAAAAATTATATTATGCAGTTCCTTATGCTGCACTCTTATTTTTCCCCCATGATCTTAGCTGTCAGAGGCAGAATGTTTCGGAAGTTTAATTTAATTTTACTGCAAAGTTCTTCCTAATGTTTTCCTTAATTCCTGGAGCCTTAATTTCTTGAGTAGCTAGAAGCTGAAAATCACATGCTATTTGGATAACCAGGGAATTTTGCAAGTTTTCTGAAAAAAAAAAAAAAAGACAAAACACATGGCAGAATTATGTCATGTAGTGTTGACCAAGCTAGAATTTAAATAATAACCATTTGAAATAATTTTTATCTGCTGCATTATGAAGAAACTTTCTCTTTTCTACTCTTAGGGTGTTGCAGTTAGCCTGTGAAATCAGATCTAATGGAAGATAGGCTTCATAATGGTATCCTCACTCCAGGAAAGGGGAAAAGCGTGGACTCAGCTAGCAACTTTTAATGTCTCAAGCCCAGAGTTACATTCTTCTGAATAAAGAAAAAGACAGAAATAAACTTAATTTGAATCATTACTTCAGATGAAATGGGGTTTTAAATCTTGACCCAAACTATTTTAAGAAAAAATTTAAATGCTAAGTTTGCTTCTTTCTTCGTAGCCACTATTCATCTGAATCCCTGGATGCTAAATGCAAGGTGAGAGAAAATTACACCAAGAAATTTTAAAGTCTTACAAAATCTAGGAGCAGTGCTGCATTGCTTTCAGCGCTGCACACAAGCGTGTTAGCTTCCTGCACACACCTTAGCTCTGCAGACTATGTATTTTTGGAGAGTATTCTACCACCAGAAACAAGGCTGAAAAAAAGTACGTCTTGTTATATGCATCACACTATTTTATGATTTCTAATGCTTTTATACATGGTCTAGCAGCATGAAGTTCTGATCCACAAAGGAGGTTTATTGACACTGTTCTAGGGTGACTGTGATGCTGAGTTGTATCTCCATTGGTTTGTTCAGCCCTTTGGAAGCTTCCTCTCAAATTTGCCCTAAACCAGGACAGACACTATTCTAATGAAACTATAATATTAGAAGGCAGACCGACAAAATAATCAAAAGAAATCTCAAGAGAGTCAGTATTGTTACTGTTTGTGCCACATTTGAGTGAAAACTTCTGATTCTCACCCCTGTTTATAATTGCCTTAGCTTAATTCATCAAGAAAATATTTTTTCCTTAATCACAATTTCTAATAATAATGATTAAACATGCAATAGAGCAATGCTGCCCACTCAAAATACCTAGAGATTGATCCTTGTTAACAGGACACAGAAATGTCATGGTTTATACTTATGGCAAGTAACACTCAGACACAGGTTTCTAGTGAAAACTCTCAGAAATGGAAATTAGATTTCTCAGTGCTCTTTTTTCGTTTTCTATTTTAAGATTAATTCTTGCATTTGCTTAAAAATCACTTTTGCAGCAAACATTTCAACGAGCAAATTCTTCAGAGAGAGAATTTGTAAAGGAAAACACTAAGTAAACAGTAAGGCTCACTCTGTACTGACTAAAAGCTATTGCTTCTTCTAATGAGATTTTAAAAACCCACACTGACATTTGTTTCACTCAAAAATCCTAGCAGCAGGCAAAGCATGTTCACTGTTTCCTGTGAAGTATCCAGGTAAGGTCAAATCTGTACCATACCCCTGTAACTGACTTAATTTGATTGACTTTGCAATAACTCAGGAAGTGTTCTATTTACACTACAGTTTTGTCTCAGTTATTAGCATGTAAAACACTCCCTTGCCTTGTAAGAAAAACAGAGAAAAAAGAACTTATATTACTCTTCCACTTATGGGTGCTATCAGACTGCTCCAAAAGCAAATAGTGCTAGACAACTGTACTTGTCTGTCTCATTTTGCTGTTGCCATACAGAAGGTCAACAGAAACATAACTATTGTTGTAAGACTGTACACCGGCACAAGTAAATGCAAACTCCTCTGACTACACTGTGGGGAGAGAGTCCAAAGTGAATTGCCTTTCCCAGTCACCCAGAGAAGCAGAATGTGAATTATGAAGAAATTCTACTTTTCCCTGCAGAAATTTATGACGTTTGGCTGACAGCACCATTGATTTACATCCTGACACTGCTACACTTCCTGTCCTGCATTCAGCCTGATAGACATTCATTCTGTAGGACAGAGTTTCATATCTTTACACATCTGTAGCACACATCCTGAAAGCTTACATGGCAGCCTTCTGCTGGTGCTATCACACATTGAAATAGCCAAGATGTTGAACACATTAACAAAAGATATATCATGTAATCAAAATGCACTATAGATATTTTATAGAAAAATGGCTCAGAAAAAGAGGACCAATGAGTTTTCACCTAAAGATTTACCTAGACACTGTTTATACAAAGCAATGAAAGTATCAAAATGCATGCTAATGTGTAAAACATCTGCAATAATTTCATGGTATGAGCTTCTAATGACCTTCTGGGACATTACTGCTAATTTTTCTTATTAAGAAAAATTATTTCCACATTCCATCATGCCAGTTTCTGGAGGTATGCAATAAGGAACTACTGTACAGTAACTCAAATTAGATACAGCATGTCTCTGCTTAATTTACTTCATGTTGTTAATTACCTGTCTGGAGAGATTTTATGATGCCACATTTAACAATCCAGATCTGTCTACATGTAAGCACATTTAAACTGGGTGGAACTTATTTTATTTTGGCGTATGGCTGGCAACTTGGAAATTTCATGTAAGAGAATTTTGAGTAAGCTGATTTTTGCTAGTACTCCTGCCAATTACAGGTTGATAGTCTAGAAGACTTCCCTAAAATGCATTTTTTCCTGACGAGACAGTTTTGTGGAAAGCAAAGTAATTTAATCCCTTCCTCCTTTTAGTTTGCATTCAGAACAAAGGACTCAGTCACATATGGTCAAAGATTTAATATGTATTCTGCAAAGAGTTGTGCTGAGGGGGTAAATCCTCCACTTTTCTCATAGTCCACCCTTGATTGTAGTAGTTTGTTTCCTTTCCTGGAAAAATTGTTGTCCTTTCCTGGAAAATAACATTGATTGATCAGAATAAATGTACCTCCTAGCAAAGAAGTACTCGTAAGTTACAAAGTATTAGGCATGGTGGGAATCTCCTCTCTACACACCAGAGCTGAAATAGGGCAGAAGCTAACATTTTCAAACTTTGTTTTGATGGGATGATGCAGTTATAAGGACTGTTTCATTGAAACAAGTTAAATACATAATCTGGTACTTGAAAAATTTGAGAAATAAGCCTAGACTATCTATAAGCTATCTCACAAATTCCCTTTTTTTGATTATTTATTTTATTTTTTATTACACATACCTACACCTTGTGTTCTACTGCCAATAGTGAGGGTGTAACAAGGAAGGATTCCTGCTTCAGTCTATGCTCTCCATGCCAAAGTACTACTGCCCTCGGTCTGTGCCCCTCCATAATTGTCCTGTAAACCAGGGACACTTGGTTAAATAATCATTCCCACTTTGTTCTGTCACATTGCAAAATTTCAGCCTATAGGGGTATTTTTAAAAAATTAAGTAATATATTTAAAAAGAGATAAACTGTGCTTAAATGAAGAAAGTACGCACCTGTGCTTTTAGAGTTTTAGCCTGACAGGCAGAAAACTTGACTTCAGTTAGAACATGTCTTGTAAGTCATGAAGATGAAGACTATGCAGAGAGTAGTATTTTAATTACTATATGAGGAAATGTGCTTAGCTTCTTATTTAAATGTAAATAAGCAAGCAGTCTGCAGTAAATAAGCAAACTCATAAGCAAATTATTTCACAAATTTCACAAATAATTAATACTCTTAATCTATCCCATTTCCCTCTTGTCATAGCCTTAACTTCTTTTGAATGTTTTGAAATCCATAGGTTTAGTAAAGTGCTTAAGAAGGAAAAAAGTAAAAAAAGGAGGTTAGAAATTTAAGCTGAAATTTAAGCTGCCAAAATACAAGAGGGTTGTGCAAAACACCTAGAAATCATTGACATTTCTTTATCCAGAGTGTTGACATTGCAAAGATCATGTAGCACAAAATGTACACTCTTATTGGAACTTACTTTCAAGCTCTTATTAACCTTAATAAACTGACTAACTGACCTTAATAAGCTGACTAACCTTAATAAACTGAAGTAGCGTGTCGAAAGAGATCCAACCATTTACTTAATAACATCTCACAATACTTGAAAAATAAGATCACAGTCTTCCAAGCCTTATGATCAATTAGATTTCTCAGATCCTTTACATATATGCCAGGGAAAACTGCATCTGTATTATTAAGTAATATTCAACAGCTTTTATTTATATATCTAAGGTAAGAATTTGGCTTACAGCAGTTCTAAGGGTTTCAATTATTCCTTTTATCTGACTCTTTTCCAGTTACTTGTCTCAGCCTCACATGTACATGCTTTGCTCTTGACCTTGCCTACTGAAATGTGCCTGAAAGGTGCAAATGAAATTTAACAAAGAATAAGGTGCAGTTCTGCCTTTCATATTATTTTTTAAACTAAGGTTTAAATTAAGTACTCATTCCAGGACCCCTTTGGCCAGCACATTCATGAGTTCTGCTTTTTCAGTTGTTCACTTGCATTTGATCAATAAAGAGAAGTTCTCTTATAAATTGTACTACTCATAGTCAAGTGATCCATTGTCTCTCACCATTGTTTATATAAAAACCAAACCTAGACAAAAAAAACACTGTTTATGAAATTATGAGAGAATTTGTAGATTTGAAAAAGATTAAACTGTGGGTCGTGATATTCTATAATTAGGCTTCTACAGAGTAATGATAGAAAGTGAAATTTTTAGAAAAACTGAAATACATACAAAATTTTTCATAATTTAATTTAGCAAACAAAATATATCAAATTGTGTTTCTAATCCTTACAGTAGTTTGCTGTTACAATTTCTTCTTAAGTACAAAGATAGGACTCAGGGATATTACAGAGTTGTAAAGACAGTGAACAGATCAAAAGTTTATTGACATGACAGAGATGGACATATCACTTCACTCTTAAATTCATCATATTTCATTATGCAACCAAAACCGCTTTTGTACCAGCTGAGAAACCTACTCAGAATCTTCTTCTCAAATGGAGCAATCAGGGAGGGATGTTTGGTTGAAATATTTCTTCAGGAGTATCTTACACATTATTATTTTTAATATTTTGAAGCACAAGTTAGTCAAAGCTTCCTTTAAATTTGGTATGGGCACTTTTTCACATAAAAGAATCCCCTAGCAAAACTCCTAATTCTTGCAGTTGTTTGTTTTATGTGCAGACTACACTTAACTAATGGGAGTAGATTTTCACCATGTCTTGGAAAGAGTCAGATTTTTAATTGTTTATATTTCACTATCCAAAGGACTTGACTTGACTGTGATGTGAATGTTCTAGACATCATGCAAAAATATGTTTAAAGGGTCCCTGTAAAAAAGAACTTAGCCTTGTTCATTACACTTATAAAAGATTCTGAAATTTTTTATATTCTGGGATTTGTACATCCTTCAGCTAAACATTTCTGATTCTGTGTGGACTATGGACCCAAAGGATTGAAGATGTCTCTGTCAAGCTGTCAGGAAATAATTTATTCTGACAAATACAAACACATTTTCTTTTTAAGTCTTCAAGGCTATACAACTATCAGGACATCTACCTTTGATCCAATATAAATGAAGATATTTGTACTGAGGAGTAGCATAATTTAATTATTTATTCTGTTCTTCTTCTTCCCTGCTAAAGCACAGTTAACAAAATATGGAATTAAAAAATACACTAAATATAATTAGTCTATTTGAAAAAGGGCTTGGTTACTTTGAATATGGTGAAGCACGGTTCATGGTTCTTCTGAAAGCATTCAGCTTATGAGAGAAAGGCTGTTGCAATGAGAATCTACGCCAGTAAAAACTGATAGACTACCATGAATGATGGGAGACTTGACATGTGGAAGTTTCAGGACATATGCGAAACACTTCAGAAGGTGTCCGCACCTAATTAAGTTGTTTGTCACAGCAGGATATAAAGAAGGGTGAACTGGTTCCAGCTCTGAGAATATGAAGAAGATAGCGCTTCCACTTTCCTGTTCTTCTTTTCACATTCTGCTCAGCTGACAGACACCACTATATTGAGTGGTACGGATACAAAGACCGACAGAGTGCAAAGACCAATATTTTCTAACCATAAGTGTTTAAGAGTGAAGTTTTGTGCTTCCTCACAAAATACTTGCTATTGCATGAATCAGGGTTAGAATCCAAGCCCAAGCATCAAATAAAGAGTTCATCAAATGAAAACTTCTTTGTGAAATTTCTCTTCTAGGCACATGTAGCATCTTTCTGCCAACATGGTGAAAGATTTTGATCCACTGGGTTTCTTTAACCCTTACAAAACAAAAAAATCTCCCACAAAAACAAAGGTGCATTATCAGGAGATGGAGGTTTTGTATTTCTATCTTTCAACATGGCAGCAGGAGGTGGGGTTGAGTGTAAAGAACAGTCTATAAAAAGAATTGTATAGAGACTTGGTCACAGCACACAGAAAAAAAATATGAAAAATTCCTGATTTACATCTTTTTGCAAGCTCCCCAGTTGTTTCATATACAAGAGCATCTAAGCTGACCCACCATTTCATGCTGACATCATAGAGCTATGACAGTTTTCCGTGAATGGGAGAACAGATAAAATGCAGCACTGGCAGATCTGGCGTTCAATATTGAAGAAATCAAAGACAATGTTTGCACGAATTTTTGGGTCACGAAGCTTCTGACTTATGCGTGGTCTGATTTGAAGTCCATTACTTCCTTCATGTCAACCCCACTTACAGTTTTGATTCACCACTGCTGTCACAGGGAATATGTCATTCACATATCTTTTCTTTACAGTCAGATATTTGGAACAGCATGAAAAATGGGTTTTGAAAATTGATGTTATCTCTCAGTTCCATCAGTAATCCCAGGACAGGTCAGTGATTTTACAAAATAAACAGACAAACCCCACACCAACTTTCTGGTATTAGAGTTAAGAATGGATATCTCAATTGGATGAGTAAAGAGCGGACAGCACGGTATTGGAGAACATAAAGAAGGTTGCTTTCTTCCCTGACTTCAGGATCACCTACCGAATAGTGTTGGTTTTGCATGGCTGATTTTTGATGAGGAGGGAAGTAGCCAGCCATGGAAGTGATTTTCTGTGAGGAGCTGCTACCAGCTTCCTCCATGCCTGGTAAAACCAATCACTGATTAGCTCTGAGGATAGGCATGCTGCTGAGCCTGTTAGGGAAATTGGCAATGCCTCTATGATAACATCTTTAAGAATGAAAAATCCCACTAGAAGCTCTCTTTCCTTCTGTTCTCTGAGGGAGCCACCGGGCCGCATCCTGGAAGAGCCACCGGGGCCGTGTCGCCAGGGGCCATCCTGGTGCCATGAGCAGCCACATGGCCAGGACCAGGCAGCCTGGGCTAGCACCAGCAGCTGAGTGGCCGAGGTCAGCAGGGCCAGGACGGGGCCATGAAGCTGCTGCTATCTCGACATGACTCACAATGAACTTTATTTGCTTAGTTGCCTTTAGCCAGCCATGCTGTGAACACAAGGGCAGAAGCAGCGACAGCAGTTGCTTCTTTTCAGAGCCCCACATGAGGAAAGGCACTTTGTGGAGCCAGTGGCCAGTGTGGCTTGCACAGTGGCAGCTAGGACCACAAGACCAGCACTGAGAGGCATGACAAACAATTCCCCAACACAGAGCCTGGATAGAATCAAATTTTCATTGTTGCAGAGCTCTATAAAAACTTTTAAGTTGACAAAACTTGAGAACAAAGAAACCTGTGAACATCAATGGTCCCCTGAGTCAGAGAAAAGGAAAAGGTGAGGACACATGAGAAGAACAATATAGTGGCACTAAGGTGCAAAAGAGGGACAGGGAGGAGGAGGTGCACTGGTTGTTGGAACTGAAACTCTTCTGCAAACTGTGGTGAGGACTATAATACAACAAATTGTTTCCCTATAATTCATGAAGTGCGTGGGGGGGGATACAGAATTCATCTGCAGCCTGTGAAAAAATGGGTGGCTGCACTGGAGTTTGTGGATGCTCAGAAGCTGTGATCTGGTGAGAGGCTTGAACAGAGGGAGGGAGAACTCTTGCTTCCAGAGATAGAGGAAGAAGAACCTTGGTTTAACAGTTCATCCGTAGAAAACTGCACCCCATGAACCACAGAAAAGCAGTTGTGGGAAGACTGCTTTGCGTGTGAGAGGGATTCACATTGTAGCAGGCTTGGGCAGGACTGCTACGTTGAAGACTGAGGCAAAAATGCTGTTGGGTACCTCAGCCTTCTCCTCCTTCTCTATAGTTACCAGTTTTCCAGCATTGTTTATCAGTGTGGTACAACTTATTTGACCTTCATCTTCTGGTAAGAAGCCTGTAGAAGAACTTCCTCTTATTCTTTGCATTATTAGACTGAGTTCTGTTTGAAATGCTCTACTTATGATGAATCTATAAATTTCTTAAACACTGAAAAGAGGAAAGATGACAAATACATTATCATTTCTTTAAAGCACTCTCTGATACACTTCCTTGAATTATTTCTACAATTGCAGTAGAGCCATGTTTATTAAAAATCAACTGTAGTGGTTTTTGTTACTCCCAATACTGGGAAAAAGCCCAACATAAATTGTTAAACCTGTATTTAAGCACTATATCTTAACAGCAACATAGTTAAGATGTTTGTCATTCTTGCCATTTTATTTATCACTACTTTCAAATGTTTTGAAAAGAAGGATACATGATTTTTGCAGACAGATACTTAAACTAAGTCCTTAGATCTAAAACCATCATAAATTTATAATAGGAAATTTTATGTAATTGCAAATAAATTCAACAGTTTGATGAATGGGCATGATTGTGTGATTTAAAACAAGACCCCTCTCTGGAAGCTGCAAAAATCATACTGCATCAGTATGTACTATAAAGAAACTCAACCCCTCATTCATCACACTTAATTGTAATGAATAACTATTTTTCTGCAATATGTTGGAAGACCTTGTACTGAAATGTGACTTTGTTTTCACTACAGTCATCTATCCCTTTGTATTCTGGAGAACTCTCTTTAACTCTACACCCTTGGAAGTTGAATTCTCTGAAAGAAAATGAAGAGTGTTGGCTCCCTGCATTGTGGGAGAGGTTCACAGTTGAGAATTGACAGATTTTTTCTTGATGAATTCTTTGACCTGGTGGTAAGTGTTACGTGTGAATATTACCATTTCTGTCTGCTCTGAGGCCCTCAATGTCAAGGCACAGACCTAATGGAGTGATTTCAGAGAAGGGCTATCAAGGCGAGCAGAGGAATGGAACTGCTCTCCTATGAGGAAAGGCTGAGACAATTGCAACTGTTCAGCCTGGAGAAGAGAAGGCTCTGGGGTGATCCAGTCATACCCTTCCTGAAGGGAGCCTCCAAGAGAGATGGAGAGAGTCTGTTTACAAGAGCATGTAGTGAAAGGACAAGGAACATGGGCTTCAAACTGAAAGAGAACAGGTCCAGGTTAGATGTTAGGGAAAAAATCTATGCTATGAGGATGGTGGGGCACTGGAACAGCTTTCCCAGAGAAGCTGTGGATGGTCCATGCCTGGAGGTTTTGCCAGGCTGGATGGAGCTCTGATTAACCTGATCTAGTGAAAGGTGTCCCTACCCACAGCAGATGGATTGGAACTACATGACCTTTAAGGTTCCTTCCAACCTGCATCGTTCTATGGTTCTATGACTCTATAACTGACACATTTTAATTAAACATCTGATAATATGTAATCTTCATTATAGTTAATGTGTTCATTTATTTTATGTAAATATGCAACTTAAAATATTTTTTTAATTATAGGTGTACATCACAAACATGTACACTGATGTTTCAAGATGCTTTTACACTTTTAAATAACAAATATTTACCTCCTAAATTGAAATGGTACTTTTTCAATAAGAAGGAAATTATTTTTGTAGCATACGAATCAGAAATGCTAGATCCTATGATCATTTTCCTGGAAACATAGTTTTATTTTGTTTTGTGAGAAACAATTGTAATATATATCTTAAAAAAAATAATAGATTAATGCAATGTTTTCCCTGTGTATTACTAGCATTTACAGCAAAATTACACAAGCCCATGTATTTCTTGATTTCTGCATCTGCTTACAGCCTAGCAGAGATTACCTGAAAGCTTAGAAAAAAAATAACTTCTTCACAAACACATAGAAATATTAATGGAAGGCTAGGAGGCATATGAAAGTAGTTTGTTCAAACCTGAATTAAACCCGAGGTTAATATTTTGATCTGATATATAGTAATAACCCAGTTTACTAAAAAAACCCTGCGTTTTTGCTACAGAAATGGCAAATACAGTCTTTGGAAGTTATACAGAAAGTGGACAATGTTGTCTCTTTGAGAGGCTTTGGGGGATCTATGAGCAGCAGTGGGATAAGCGGCCAAAGAGAAGAACTGCAGACTCTGCTGCCCGAGGTGCCATCCTCAGCTGGCTCCATTAGTTGTGCTGTTGACTGCTCGTCTCTGAGGCCAGCTCTGGTGCTGGCATCCAGACTCTTTCTGTCCCACTTCCCTGCAGCCCTGAGGGAGACCAGTGCCTTTGAGCAGCGGAGTCATGGCTGCCCTCTGTCCCTCTCCGCATCTGGATGCCCTGGATGGATAGACCGGGGAGACCACAGTCAGCACCTGGCTGTGCATATCTAGTTCTGTTAGTTCTGTACTGATTCTATAGCCTGTGTAACAGCACTGCTCCCATCCTAGCCACCTGCCCCAGCTCCAGTGCACAGCACAGAAAGGGGAATTGGGTCATACACCCCCATGGAGTCAGTCAACCACTACTTTAGGGAGAGCCTCTAAGGTTTTGTAGGCTATGAAAATTGCTGTACAAATAATACATAGGTTAAATGCTTACTCCCATGGCTAATAGAGTATTGACAATCTGATAGAAAATGGTATACATGGATGTTATTTATTCCTGTTCAAAATTAGGATTTTTAGTTCTATAACAGATTAATGTCTATGTTGCAGCAGTTTGTCTATTGAGTACAAAGTCATGCAAAAAGTTGTGATGTTTATAATTATGATTTATCTTTTGCTTCAGGATCATCTTTATGCAAAATTTTTCATTAAAGTCAGCTTTTACTGCACGTAAGTTAAAATGAAAAGATTGAAAATCTGGAAACTAACATTGCAAATGCTCAAAAATCTGCTGAGACACAAACCAAATCCTTATAAAGTCGCAATAAGAGAAAAGGCTCTAACCTTCCTGAGAGGAAACAACACAAGTGTTTAAATGAGGGAACCAAAATAAAGGAGACTTAGTGAGCTACAGAAATGGGAAACATATTTTAAAAGATTATTCATTACGTAAATGTACTCGTGGGTGTGTATCAGGAACCAAATTCAACAAACACTAGGGCACATGTTCAAATTTAAACACAGACTGCAAAGTGGTTTAGGGGGATGCTTAGGACTTATGTTGAATAGCTATTTTGCAAGAAAAGTTATGTTTGTCTGCTTCTCTGACATACAATCTGCTATGTTTTCTGTAAAGAACAAGCATGACTTCCTAATGTTTTACACTGAGATAGCTTTCTCATTGCAGTCATTCCTTTTTGACAGTCAAAAAGAATTATTATAAAGAAAACAATATTGAGATATTTAAAATATAAGGCCCATGCATCCCTTGAAATCATCCTTTCATGCTGTTTGGCAAAAAAAATGGGGACAGTAATAGTAACCCTATACAGCCCTTACATTATTAACAAGGCTAAAAAGGATTAACACTGAGTATTTATTTTATGAGGGACACAATGGCTTTTTGAAAGATCACATAGAGAAATCACTTGCAAAAAATCTAGATTTTTTATGAATTAAGGTTTCTGTTAGAACTGTTTGTAACTGCAGAGCATATGGCTGCTGGCAACCATTGAAAAGTGACATTATCTTTGACCCCAGAAATACGAGTGATAAGTATAAGAGGATTATAAACCTTTTTCCATAGTGCTTTAATGCTACTTCCTAGCATGTCAGAAATGATTGTCTTAGAAGTAAAGCAGTAAATATTTAAAAGTCTTCATTGTTGGCAGATTTAGCTTGTTATCTGTGAAGGCAACATTAGCATAAATATCTTCTAAATAGTACCATTATCTCTCTGGTTGCTCATACGACCAGACCAGACTTGAACTGAGCTCATCACCACCCACCACTGTCAAAGGGCTTCCTATACCTTTTGGAAACCATTTCTTTTCCCTGGCCATGGCTTACCCTTGCAGCTTCTCTTAGATGTTGGGTTTTATACACTGTCCAGAATGACCTTTTGTCCACACCAAGAGCACTAGAAGACAGCTGTTGTCTATCACAGTTTATTAATGTATGGAAATAATCACATGAACTATTATGCTGAACTATCTGTCAGATAGAAATGCCAAAACCATGATTAAAAAAGCAGAGCATTTAACAATATATTTTTATAAAATATATAATATGTATAATATATTTTTATAAAATATATTATATATGTGTGTGTGTGTGTGTGTGTGTATGTAAAGTACATACGTATATGTAAAGTATATACAGAGGTATCAAATGGATAAATTAAATATAATTGTGTCATTTTCTTTTGCATAGAGTGATAGAACTAAAACTAGAGATATTTTAAAAATTTAACAGCAGGGTATTTACATTAAGGCACATTTTCTGCTGGAGAAAAGGAAAAATATGCTAATACTTAATTTTTTTCTCATCTAAGTCAACTTGTTTGTCTATTCCTGTATCTCATTTATTTTACATACCTGATCAAGCAGCATAGTGTCTGGCATCACACATTGTTGAAGACTTAAAATTTCAAGTGCATAACATTTTGTGCTGCAGTCCTACCTTCTATTACAAATAGAAGGACTCTAGAATGAAACCTCAGGCTTCTTTACTGTACTTGGCTACTGTACTTTTCATTAGATAAGTGGCTGCACTAAGACAGATATAGGGAATATGATTGAAACCAGGATATCTGTTACGCACTCCAAGGATGGTGACCTGAAAATACTTATATTTACAAGGAGCCCTTACTCATTTTTAAGAGGGCCTATAACAAAGATGAAGACAAACATTTTAGCAGGACCTGTTGCAATAGGAAAAGGGTTATTAGTTTTCAGCTGAGAGAGGTTCAGTTTAGACTGGACATAAGAGGAATTTGACAATGAGGGCGGTGAATCACTGGAACAGGTTGCCTCAAGGGAGGGTGGAAGCCCCATCCCTGGAAAGATTCCAGGTCAGGTTGGATGAGGCTCTGAATAACCTGGTCTAATTGAAATTGTCCTTGCTCATTCTAGGGTGGTTTGCCTAGATGATTTTTAAAGGCCCTGCTAACCCAAGCTGTTCTGTGATTCTATGATGTTATGATTTGGAGCTTGAAAAGAGCTTTATAACATTTCTCTACTCACATGAACATCACAGCAGGATCAAGCTTCATATAAATGTGCACCTTCTCAGGCAAGCACAAGTGCCCCTCAATTCAAAACTAATGTATGACATATAAAACACCTGTGCAAAACTGGAGTTGCATGCAGTGAGCTCTTTCCAAACTAAGAACCTCTGCACTGTGTCTGTTCCTGTTCAAGAACTTACAGAAGTTAAGGTCACACAAGGCTGAATAGTTATAAATCCAAGAAAAATAGTACTTACCTGCACTCTACAGAAGAAGTTGAGAACCAATGGCTAACCTCTGTACTCCTACTAGGTTAGCTTCATATAAAAAACTCACTAGCAGTAAAGGCAATTAGCCTCCACAGAGATTAATTTTAAATAGAAAACATACTGCTCAAAATTCAATTTAAGGTGAATGCAATTTGAAATATTTAATTTTCTTGCATTTCCTGTTTGAAACTGATAAGGTATTCACGGAGTTAGGTATTCACAGAGTTACATTAAATAGTTGATGATTGTTTACCAGTGTTGGCCTACCCTTTGATGTTTGTCATATTATTTCTCTTTTAGAAAGCACTTACAGCTACACAGTCGGATTATTTCATCATCAGTCAACTACTGTATCATAGATTACTGCTAACACAGAGCTCCAATCCTGATTTTACCAGATCAACAGGAAATATCACATTAAATTTAATAACTTTGTGATGGATTTTTTCATCTTCTTTCAACATCCAGACAGAAAGTATACAGGATCCTCATATCCACATGTGCACAGCCCTGGAAAATCAAACACTGCATTCTGACTCATGCAATTAATAATATGTCCTCCTACACGTTAAAGGGAAGAGAAATCTCACAGGGATGGAACCACCATTGATATTCTCTTATTTATACCTGCATCAAAACAACTGAAGACTTGGAAGTCAAGTTGTTATGCAATCAATTGCTTCATGTTTTCACATTTTCTACCAAAGGTGTAGGGATTAGAAGCTACTTTGATAAGCAGGGGGATTTTGTGTTATTTTTTTCTTTTTACTTGATTTTAAACATATGCTAGTTGCTAGTTAAAACCTTATCTCATATTTAAAAAATATATAAAATTGTAGTAAAATTTTATTTATTTATGATACAATAATGTAATAAAAAACCCACACACACAATTACTGCAATGTAGAAACCAGAAAAGAAAAAAAAATAAGTCATTATCAATTACTCAATGTTTAGCACATGATTTTTTGAGGTCTTGCTTATTAATTTCATTAATCATTGAGAAAACCAGTGCACTGTTTTTTATTTAATGTTTTAAATGCCTTTTTTCTTTTGTTGCTTTAATTTCAGATAATTCAAACGTCAGCATGCTCAGCTTCTTGCTTCTCCCACTGAAAGTTAGCATGCCTACGAATTTTCCATCTGAGCTTCCTACCATTTCACTTCCAAATGAATCAAATTGGGTCCTTTTAATCTACTCTTTTCACTTTTTTAGGTGACCTGATACATTTGGACCCAAATAGTTTAAAGAATATAACAAATATTGCTTTCATAACAATATGGGAGACCATAAAAACCCCAGATAGAGGGTAAAGGAATATGCCAGCCTAAGCAGAGGCAGGAGGATAGCTACATCTCTTACTCTCAGAACTGCTTATAAAGCCCTCACATTTATCTTCCTCTGTATTTCATTCTTATTGCACTCTGTGTACAATCTCTCAGAGAAATAAAATTCCATTCTACTTTTTTTTTGTTTGGAATAACCATTTCTATAAATAATAAATATGATAAAAGATTAAAGTAAATTTCACGATTATAAGCTGCAACATTTTGACTAAAATTTTGCTCCCAACCCAGAAGTGCGGCTTACACTCAGGAGCGGCCAATATATGAAAAAAGTTCTGAAATTTCCCAACCCAGAAGTGGAAGCTGAGGTGCCAAGCCGAGCACCCACCAGTAAAACCCGGGATTTCGCGATTGTTAAAAATTGGTTACTCTGTTGTGCGGAGGATGGAGGCAGGCTCCCTGTCTCCAGCAGCGCGGTGGGGTGTGGCAGGGGCCTCCCTCCTGCTGGCCCCGCAGCCCAGTGGGGAGGCAGGGGGCTCTGTGCCTCCCTTCCGCTGCTGCTGCAGGTGCGAGCAGGCTCCGTGCCTCCCTCCTGCCAGTACCGCGGGGCAGTGCCGGGCCAGGGTGAGCAATCCTGTGATTCCATTGCTAATTTGTTACTTTGTTGCACACAGGTCCTCCCTGCGAACAAAAGTGCGGCTTATATTCCAGTGCAGTTTATAGATGGACAAAGACCTAAACATTGCCGACACCTGGACGTGCAGCTTATAATCAGGTGCGATTTGTAATCATGAAATTACTGTAATTTGTTTCAAGGGTCTAAAATACTATGTGGGGTGAAAAATAACTTGCATTAGTACCTGTCAAGTTAGTTACTAATCAGGAAAATATATACAGATACAATCCTTTAGATAGCTGAAAATTATTCATTACTAGTAATTTAACTGTTTGAATTGGAGCAGATCCACATCCAGTTCTGTGATGTGCACAGTTCAAGACTGTACACTTGAGTACATGTTTCCATGTCCATGATCAGCTACTGTGATATGGAATACTCAGTCTGCTGAGTAGAGTAGATGGGAACAAACCACATGAAGAGAAATAGCTAAGGTACATGAAATTTGAACATGGTACTTCACATAAAGGTTTGGAAACTTCACAAAGAACAGCAAATCATGCAAAATATAATATATGTTTGAAGAAATTAAAATAAAAATTTATTCCCTCTAAGTTAAGAAAGGCAGTATACATACATGTTTGTACATCAGTGTTGGGTGTAAGAAAGCCAAAAATTGTGAGAGGGAATATGCTACTAGCCAGATGAATTGACAAAATAATCTAAATAAAAACAAACCCCAACAGCAAAGAGTATATTGAGACATGTGGGAAAGATCTGATGCAGCTGCCTGATCTAAACCAAAAAACTGAACTAAAAATGCGCAACAGCAATGGCTTGTCAGCCTTAAAACAAAATATGGAGTAAAATGCAGAGATAATTAAAGACTTTCAATTCCCGCTGCCTAAAGATGGTTTTCAGTTGTCAATACCAAAAATGCTGCGGTGATAGCCAGCCATGCGTATGTATAGACCACCATCTGGAATGCTAAGGCTGGTGGGAAACTTGAGAGCAGATGACTCAGCTCAGAGCTTACATAGCAACTTTATAAATGAGAAGCAAGAACATTGCAGGCCTTGTCTATTATAAGCAATCCTCAAAGCAATTCCTGCAAAAGTGGGGAATGAGATGAAGGGTCTGGCTCAGAGCCGACAAAATGAATGAAAGAAGCCAAGGGCATCATATTTGTTGACCACACCTTCTAGAAATCTATCACTTAGTTTAATTTCTCATTTCAAAGTCTAATGTAAATGGACATCTGCATGAGGAGCAGAACCTAAATTTGAGCATAACTAAACAACGACTGTTTTTAGTTTGGTGTCCCACATGCTGCATTCAGCTTTCCTGACTTTTAAAAATGTAACCTTATGCTGCTCCTAAATATCTTTTCTATATTAATTAGATTTCTAGAATGGTAAAATAGAAAGTTAGTAAGACTGAAAATGCAGTGTCACTGACTCACTAAATGGTTTGCCAGCTTCAGCGGTGATAATAAAATTCTAGCATTTCTTACTTTTTGGGGGGTTTCACTTTGTTCTGATTGACTGACAAATAAATTTGTATTACTTATTTCTTTTAAATGGAAAAACTATATGCATGCTTTTGATCTACAAAATATTCTTGCTAAATGTTAAAAAACGGCAGACATTCAACTCTGCTGAAATCCCAGTTGTCCAAGTACAATGTGTACCTTGAACAAACAAACAAAACAGCTTCATCTAAATGTAAAGGAAAGATAAAAAAAATCATAAATGCAACCAAAAAAGTAAGACCGGTTCACTCACCTAATGACAGACCATACATTAGAAAAGAAAGAATGACAGACTTTCCTGCAGTTGTACTATTTACAGATCTCTTTACACAGAGTTGCACTATGTGTGCCAAGACATCTCAGGGAGAAGTCACGACTGCTAGAGATCTGGTGATGAGAGTTGATAGCTTGAACCAATCCACCTGGCAGAAATGCATTACAAAGAGGGTGCATTTCTATAGAAGAAAAAGACTTATTTTGGAAAGCTGACAATGCAAGTGCACAATGTACAAAGAGAGGGATCCAAAAGGGTTGGTATTTTTCCTCAGATTTTGTATGAGAAGTAGCAGCGGAATTTTTCTCTGTGTTCCATGAAACACATGTCTTGCAATCAGTGGGACATAAATCCGTGCTCAAACCGTCTGCCAAAATGTGACCTGAAAAATCTGGTTGAGGTCATTCCTGGCATCAGCAAGAGTAGATGCTGTGTCCCAAATTTCATTCAAGTGTCCTACTAGAAACACAGAATTCCTCTCACCAAAACAGTAGGTAAGCATGATACAAAACATCTGTTATTTTAAGTATCCATACTCCTGTTACCTACTAAAAAGCCCAATACTGAATTTTATCTTCTTTAGAAATGTTGACATCCTTTAGACATACTTTTAATTGACCTGCACTTGGGAAAAACTAGAAGTTCATTTATTCTGGGAAAAGTATTGCAGCATTTGTTGCAGGATACCTCTCTTCCCTCTTCCTCAGCATTCACTTATGGATTGTAAAGGTTTATTTACAGTAATTTCACGATTACAAGCCACACTGAGTATAAGCCGCACTTCCAGGGTGTCAGCAACGTTTCGTTTTTCCTCCATATATAAGCCACACGAGATCGTAAGCCGCACTTTCGTTTGCAGCGAGGATCCGTGTGCAACTTTCACAGAGTTGCCAAATAGTAACAGAATCACAGGATCATGGGGTTTACTGGCTCGGCTTGGGGCCAGGCGGGCTGGGCCTGCTCGGGGCTGCCAACGGGGCCGGATGGCCCAGTTCGGCGCTGCCACTCGGTGCTGCCACTTGGCAGTGCCGCTGCCAGGCTCGCTCACCCCCATCCGATGTCTACACCACCGCCACCTCGTTTGCTTGTCCTGGCTGGCGTTGTTGGCCCTGGCTCTGCCAGGTTTCCCCACGCTGTCGGGCTTCCCCACCTCTGCCAGCTCCTCCAACACTGCCGGGCCAGCCAGCCTCTGCTGGCCCAGCCCGCCTCTCTGCTGGCCCAACCCGCCTCTCTGCCGTCCCACCTCTGCTGGCCCAGCCCACCTCTGCTGGCCCCGCTGCCTCTCCGGGGCTGGCTGGGTTCCAGCTTGGCTTGGGGCTGCTGCAGGCTCTCTCTCACGGGTTGGCAACTTTCAGAACATTTTCCATATATTGGCTGCTCCAGATTACAAGCCGCACTTCCAGGTTTGGACCAAAATTTTAGTCAAGTGCGGCTTGTAATCCTGAAATTACTGTACCCTTTTTCTGGAAATACTACGATTTTCACAAAACAGGGATACACTGTCCACAGGTGGGGTTATTTTCCAAAAGCTACTCTAGTAGTCAGTATTTTGAGGGCTTGTTAACTGACAAAGAACATGCCTATCTGAATCTGTACTAAGAATTGCTAAGTGCATGTATTTATCTCTATATTTTAAAGCATTTTGTCAAGATCAAATCAACAACCTTTCCATTCATAAATACTTCATTATCTGTGGGAATGAGACAGAGGTATACAGCTAATTCTTGGTCTGGCAGGTTAAAGTGATAGCTGCTTCATGGCCAAATTTTTTATTCTTGTTTTAACTGTCACGAACATTTATTAAACTGAAAAAGAACAGAGCTGCAATTCTAATAAATTAAGATTTCTGATCTCTGGAAACTGCACTTAGAATTATTCACCAAATCAGAAAAGGTTTTATTCACAGAATTTCACACTCTGTACAAGCCCTATACAAAGTTTTCAGCAGTTTTGGTCAGTTTCTTTTCAGTTTTGCCATCCCAAGAACGCCAGTGATGACAAGCATTCAGGACCACAAAGTTAAATCACCTCAGATGTCTGTACCTTATAAATACCCAAAAAAATGTTGAAAACCAGGAAATCTCCATAGTAAGAAAAACAACAATAGTAATTTGATGATATCTTGAGAGTAGAACACCTTTGGGAAATGAATCAGCTCTTGAATGCATCTTCACCTCATACTCCCACTCTGGAATATCATAAATTAATACATTTCCAAATACAAAGGTACTGAGTAAAATCTTTCTTTCGTGTCAGTTTCAGGGGATTATTTGTGTCTCATGTTCTCCCACTCTGACAAAGAAATTACATGAATAATTACATGGAATATGCAAGTACTAAAATACACTAACAAGGAACAAATATAAATGCCAGGCGAATAAATAGTTATATAAAAGAGTATGTTCTATAGACAATATAAAACCATCCTTCACATACAACTACAGAACAGGACAGGAAAAAATAAGAAAAAGAAAAATAGGCAAACCCTCTTCTATTAAAACAGATAAAACTCTAAAATTTTTCAGTACAAAGAAATTTCCTCTGTCCTTTATGCAAGATAACATAAAAGTTCTGATACTTAAAAATTCTCTTGAATATCAGACTTTTGTTTTAAGAGCTGTAATCACTTCAGGTTCAGCTTTAAATGCCACTGTATTTCAGGACTTAAGATATGTAAGAAACAATGCACTAAAACAGATGGTGCAGGAAGAGTGCACCAGAGAATCAGGTGAAAGTCTTAGGAAATCTACAAGTGTTCAAAGGCAAACACAAATATATGGGCATGCATGCACAAGGGCAAACAGACTTTGAGTCAACAACACTGTAGTTAAACTGCATCATAAAATAATAGCAAGGAAAACAATAGTAAAATGAAAAGGGAAAGCAATAACATTTGCTGAATAAAACTGACACAGACTAGATATAAGCCAGTGTAGAATGCATCCTGTAATGGACCACTTTAAGCAGCTAAAGGTTTCAGGTGGTAGTTACATTGAAAACTGAAGTCTGAATGAGAGGGACAAACATCCATCCCAGATACATCTGCATCTTCACTAGGCTTTAGCTTACCTGCTGTAGTAAAGTCTAACCTAAGTCTCAAATTTGAATCAAACTTTTTCTGATTAGTGCTTACAAAATTCGTTTACCATCACCATCTAATTAACATAACCAGTTAGAATATCAGATGTTCTGAGGCATTGAAAGTATTGACCAAGGAGTCAGGAGTAATCTGAAGTTATTTTGCTGCTAAATCACAGAATCGTAGACTCATAGAATGGTGCAGGTTGGAAGGAACCTTAAAGGTCATGTGGTTCCAATCCATCTGCTGTGGGCAGGGACACCTTTCACCAGACCGAGTTATTCAGAGCTCCATCCAGCCTGGCCTTAAACACCTCCAAGGATGGGGCATCCACAGCTTCTCTGGGAAACCTTTTCCAGTGCCCCACCACCCTCATAGCATAGAATTTTTTCTAAATCTAACCTAAACCTGGTCTCTTTCAGTCTGAAGTCATCCCCCCTTGTCCTGTCACTACTGTAAACAGTCTCTCTCCATATTTCTTGTAGGCTCCCTTCAGCTACTGGAAGGTTGTGGTTAGGTTACCCCAAAGCCTTCTCCTCTCCAGGTTGAACAGTTCCAATTCTCTCAGCCTTTCCTCACAGGAAAGTTGCTCCAACCCTCTGATGATCTTCATGGCCTCCTCTGGACTCTCTCCAACAGGTCCACGTCTTTCCTGTGCTGGGACCCCAGAGCTGGATGCAGCTCTGCAGGTGGGGTGTCACCAGAGCAGAGCAGGAGGGCAGAATCCCCTCTCTCCCCTGCTGTCCACACTGCTTTGGATGCAGCCCAGGGCACATTTGACTTTCTGGGCTGTGAGTGCTCATGGCTGGGTCATGTCCAGCCTCTCCTCCACCAGCACCCCCAAGTCCTTCTGGGTCAGGCTGCTCTGATCTGTTCATCCCCAGCCTGTGTTGATGCCAAGGGTTGCCCCAAACAAGTACCTTGCACTTGGTCTTGTTAAAACCCATTTCCATGGGCCCACTTATTGAGGTTGTTGTGATCCCTTTGTACTGCATCCTGCCCTTCAAATGTGGCAACTGCATCACTCAGCTTGGTGTCATCAGCAAATCCACTGAAGAAGCACTTTTTTCCTTTATCTATGACACTAATGGAGATATGATATAACACTGATCTGAATGCAGACTCCTGGGGACACCATTTGTCACTGATGTGCTTCAGGATTCTGAGCCATCATTGACCACTAGCCTCTGGATGTCTATCCACTTCCTTACACATTTAACAGTCCACCCATCAATTTTGTCTGACTATCTCCCTGAAGAGCTGGAAGCTTGCTTTCCTAAAGTTCAGGGGTCAAATTTGAGGCCCTTTTTACCTGATCCGTATCACTCAGGAGTGCAAACTCCACCAGTGCAGGGTCACTGCAACCTGGGCTACCTCTAATCTTGATGTCTCCAATGAGCTCATCTGTGCTGGTGACCAACAGATCCTGTAACACAATCCTCTGATTAGGCTGTCTATTACCTGGATCATGAGGTTGGAAGAGACCTTCAAGATCATTGACTCCAACCATCCACCCAGCATTACCACAGCAACCACTTAAACACTGAACCACATCACCCAGCAACAGATCCAGACTTCTCTCGAATATTTCCAAGGATGACGACTCCACCACCTCCCTGAGCAACCTATTCCAATGCCTGACCACCCTATCAATTAAAAATATTTTTAATATCTGCTCTGAATCTCCCCTGTCTCATCTTAAGGCCATCTCCTCAGGTCCTCTCCCTGCAGGCACAGTAGCAGAGACTGGCTCCCACCTTACTAAACCTGCTTTCAGGGAGTTGTGGAGAGCCATGTGGTCATCCCTGACCCTCCTCTCTCCAGACTAAACAAACCCAGATCCCTCAGCCATAAGTGATTTCTAGTACTTTCGTGAGCCTTGTTGCCCTTCTGTGGACACTCTCCAGCACCTCAAAGTCCCTTTTAAAGAGAGGGGCCCAGAACTGAACACAGGATTCAAGATGTGGCCTCACCAGTGCTGAAAATTACTTCCCTGCTCCTGCTGGAGACACTGCTCCTGGTACAGGCCAGGATGTTTTTGGTCTTCTTGGCTACATGGGCACACTGTTGGCTTGTGTTTGGTCTGCCATCAAACAGTACTCCCAGGTATGATAAGAAAAAGGGAAAAACAAGGGATGCACAATCCAATTGCTCACCACCTGCTGACAGATGTCAAACCTGGGTAACTCCCCTTAGTTCTGTGTGGAATACCCCTTTGGTCAGTTCACACCTTTCTCATTCAACACAGTTGTTGAGAAGAAATTAACTCCACCCTAAGTGAAACTAGGACACTGTCCTAGAGGAGCACTCATCTATTCCTTTCATTTATTTTCCTGGTGTTCATCTGTTGGCTTCTCCTACCAGAAAAGTCCCTGGTTCATCTCCCTAAGTCTGAAGGTCTACAGCAATGAGGCCAGCACAGTTCAGACTCTGAGGGTCCTTGCCAGTACCCTGCCCCTCTAGCCTTTTCCTCTCATCCCACAGCTTGCCAGGGACAAGATTGATATTGTCCCCCTCCCCCAACACATTTAGTTTAAAGCTCTGCCCATGAGCCCTACTAGTTCTTCCTAAGCAGACTCTCCTCCTTTGCTGAGAAAAGTGAGTCCCATCTTATGCCAGCACATCCAGTGATGCATAGGCCTTTCTGTTGTCCAAACACCACAGATTTTGGCAGTGACACCAGCTGCAGAGCCTGGAAGTTTCAGAAGATTCAAGGGGAGAAGTGGTTGGAGGGAGATAAATAGACAGTTGTTTCAAAAACATAACATATGTCTTGCATAATATAGAGATCTCACAAGGCAACAAAACTATACAAATTGCATACATGAGACGGATGAACAAGACCAAGATGATAGAGATGACTCATATCAGCAAACTCATATCTTAAAAAACCTTTGCTGACTTTTATAAATGTCCCAAAAAACCCACAAAGCAGCCATGAGAAAGACTGAAAAATATATGTACAGTAATTTCACAAGTATAAGGAGCACTAGAGTATAAGGCGCACTTCCAGGTGTTGGCAAATTTCCGAACTTTGTCCATATATAAGGCGCACCAGCGTATAAGGCGCACTTTTTTTTTGCAGCGAGGATCCACCCACAACAAAGTAACGAATTAGTAATGGAATCACGCGATTGCGGGGTTTACTGGCAGGTGCTCAATTTGGAAACATTTTTCACAGATTAGTGTAACCTTTAAACATAGCCCCAGGCACTCTGCCTATGCCGCGGGCCCCGGCACGCCCGTCCACTCCCAGGGCCGGCTGATGCAGCTCAGCTCTCAGATCCGTGGCCCTGCCCGCTGCACTAAACGGCTCACGGCTTGCACTTCTGGGTTGGCAAATTTCCGAACTTTGTCCATATATAAGGCGCTCTGGGGTATGAGATGAACTTCTGGGTTCGGATCAAAGTTTTAGTCAAAAGGGTGCACGTTATACACGTGAAATTACTGTAATTTGAAAGGAAAAAAAACAAAATCAAAATCTTTTAGTCAATCACAGCAGATTGGAGACATACCTGGCATAAACATTCTCATCCTTCTATGGTATGAGAAGTCAATACTATCTAAACTGGAGTATCACTGTCATCAAGAATAGGAGACAGCTGTATTTATCTATGTATCTGCAATACATCCTGTTTGAGAGCCCTACTAAACATTTAAAAACACAAACTTTTAATGAAAACATGGTTTCAGATTACACACCTGGCCTGGCGCCAATTCAGCTTTCCAAAGAAAGAAATGTCAATATCTCTCAACTTTATACAAATGTCTAATAATTAACTTCTAGACTGCAAGAAAATTTCAACAATGTAAAATAGCAATGCAGCAATGCAGCCTACAGCCCTGGGAAAATCCAACAAACAAACAAACAAACAAACAAACAACCACCAAAATAAATCCCAACCATACTAAATACAGAAATCTATTCCCTGAACGAAGCCAACCCCTCAAGGCACACTGGAATTCTGTCCAGCCTAGTTTTTTTCAGTGTTTTAAGGCCCAAAAGGTTTGAAATGCTCAAGCTAAGCCATCCACCCTTTCATTTTCACTCTGGCATGGAAAAGGAGCAAGGGAGAGAATCTCACAGTATAATTTAGCAAGCTATAATCTAGTTGCCATATTTTCCATTTTAATCGGATGAAACTGGTTTGGCTGGGTGACTTTGAAAGTATTCCCTATAATTTCTTTCTTTTGATTTAATCTTAAAATGAGTAATCCTTTTTATATCTTATAAGTGATTCATCATTAAACTTCTAATTATCTAAGATCAGGTAAAGGACTGCTTTCTTTATTTCACTTCCAGAGAATATTGTAAATAATTTTACACAATGCGAAGTGCATAAAATAGTGTGTGACATACACTAAGTCTGAAAAATCTCATTATTTCATACTAGGAAAAATAAAGTTTCTGGATTTTGAAATGCTGTTAATGTAATCCATGCAAATAAAATAAAATAAAGCAAAACACTAAAAGGATTCAATGACTGTATTTAATTGGTCTTCCACAAACCAAGATATATTTTCAGAGGAAAGCCTTTCTTGTTGTAACAGACTTCTTTTGTGGATCCTTTTCCTGAGCTGCCAAAAACATTTGCCCCTTGGCAGGCAGCCAGCACTGATTTTAAGCCCATAGCAGGAGCTATTCTCTAACTTGGTTGCTTTCACTGAGAGGAGCTTTCTCAGCGTTGTTCTGGTGGTTTCTGCAACAGTCAGTGCATTCTTGGAAACATGCTCTAGCTCTAAATTAGGGATGAAATGCAGTAATACATTGCTCTAAATTTTACACACCTGTCAGCAGCAGTGTTTGAAGCTTGAAAGTGCTGCAAGATGATCCTCCTTCTCCAATGCCTTCCTACCGTTCAAGGTCTCCTTGAAATCAGCAGCAAATGGCATGAGGGTAAGGTACTGACACACCCAGTCCATCTTCTTGGTGGAATGTGTCTTTCTGCTCTCACATTGCATTTCCCCTAACAGTCCTCTAGAGGCAGGAATACTGGGAGAGATTTTCACAACCACATTAAGAAACAGACTTCAGTTTTTAATTTTATAATTTTTTAATGTAGAAAAACATGTGAGGCAGTAGCAGTTGAGCTGGGTAAAAGATTCTGGTGCTGGTGATTAAAAGCCATTTGAGGTGGAAAATATATTGTGCACATTTTTATTACAGTAATTTCATGACTATAAGGCACACCGGACTATAAGGTGCACCCCCCGGGAGCCAGCACATTTTGAAACTTTGTAGACCAGATAAGGCGCACCGGACTATAAAGTGCACTTTTTTTTACCGCGAAGATCCGTGCCGCGTGCAACAAAGTAACGAATTAGTAACGAAAACCCGGGATCATGGAGTTTACTGGCAGGGGCTCAATTTGGAAACATTTTTCACAGATCAGTGTAGGCTCTCCAAGGCAGCCTCAGGCACCCTCCCCGTGCATTGGGCCCTGGCACTCCCACCCGCCCCCAGTGCCGGCTGGCGCGGCTCAGCACAGCCGCGGGGCCGCCTCCCCCTTGCGGTTCCATTCTACCATGGTGCTGTTCCCCCTCATGGCACCGCGAAGCTGCCGTGCCATTCCCTCGCTCGGCTCGGCGCTCCTGCCATGCCGTCTGTCCCTCACTGGGCTCGGCGCCACCACCATGCCGCCTGTCCCCTTGCTCGGCTCGGTGGTATGGCTGCCCTGCTGCCCGTCACTCGCTCGGCTCGGCGCGCCGCCGCCATGCCGCCCGTCCCTCGCTTGGCTTGGTGCTCCTGCTTGTGCCGCCCGTCCCTTGCTTCGGCTCAGCGGCGCCGCCGCCCTGCCACCTGTCCCTCGCTCAGATCGGCTCCGCTGCCGTGCCGTTCCGCCTCGCGGTTCCGTTGTGGCACCATGCTGTTCCCCCTCGCAGCTCCACGGAGCAGCCCTGCCGCCCGTCCCTTGCTCGGCTCGGTGGCGCCACTGCCCTGCCGCCCATCCCTCACTCGGCTCAGCGCACTGCGGTCCCGTCGGCCCCTATCGGGCTGTGGCCCCGCTGCCTCCAGCACTGCAGCCCCGCTGGCCGTGCCTGCCCCTATCAGCTGTGGGGCCGCTCCCCCCAGCACTGCGGTCCCGTCGGCCCCTATCGTGCTGTGGCCCCTCGGCTCAGGCCGCCGCGCACAACAAAGCAACAAAGTAGTAACGCCTCCCTGCCCGTGCTGCTCCCGGTGCCTGGGACACCCAGGGCTGCCCCCTGCCTTCCAGCCCACGCTGCTCCCTGTGCCTAGGGCTGCCTGGGGCCGCCCCCTGCCTTCCAGCCCACGCTGTTCCCCGTGCCTGGGGCTGCCCGCGGCTGCCCCACCATGGCTACTCGGCGCTCCCGCGGCGCCGCTCCCCCTCGCGGCTCTCACTTCCGGGGTGGCAAATTTCGCAACTTTGTAGATCAGATAAGGCGCACCGGACTATAAGGCGCACTTCCGGGTTTAGGGAAAAATTTTAGTCATAAGGGTGCGCCTTATAGTCGTGAAATTACTGTACTCTTATAATGGGCAGGTTACAGCCACAAAACATAACCCTGTGCTTGTTAGCATCTGGTGACAGTCACATAACTCTTGAGGCTTTGAGAAGAGAGGTTACCAGGATTCCAATATTATCTCTTAAGCCTATCTCTATCTTTTGGAAAGACTTCTCAGTATTTAATTATTACCTCTCATGCTCATCTAATCACACACCACAAGCAATCACTAGGTCTTTATTGTGCCAATACAAGGAAAAGACAAGAAATTTTATAAAATACAATTTGTTAAAAAGTGTAGTTACAGCCTAATTTAATTCTGTTAAGTTCAGTGTTTGTACCACAAGTGTGGTTTTGCATGGTTTAGCTCTTAATCTTCTGCTGTTTCTGTGAGTTACTTGATTTGAACTAAAAGTATTTCAGGCTAAGTTCCCCAGTGGAATTATAATACAAAACACCGTATTATAATCAATAAGTAGATGTTGGAACCCTGAGAAAAATATCAAATTACTCTCTCTATACTTTTGGCAGGAATTTTCAGGGAACAAGATCAGATAAGTGGCATTTATCAATTCTCTTTCTGTTGAAGAAAAGAAAAAATCTGCAAAATCTGTTACAGTTATTCATGTTTCCCTTTTTCTTCCTCTACTTCCATAACCACAAAAACCCTTAACATTAAAATGCCTTACTAAAAATGTCTGTTTACAATACGGCAGGAGGAAACAAGGGAATGAGGCCTTCCGTCACTTACATTTGTCTGCAATATTTATTTTTTAAAATGAATGTTTAACAAAGAAATGCAATTTCAAATCTACATCCACCTGACAGTTTTCTTTGGACATTAGAAAAAGAAGAGCAGATAAAACAGAATAACCCTATTCCATTCTTGTTTGGTTTAAAGAAAGAGCTCCATCTTTAGCTAGGAGTGTCCTTTTGTAGTCTGTATTTCAGGTAATTAATGGCAAGCAGTTATATACACTGAACTATCTTTAAGATTGTTTGTCATCTTACAACTTGTTCAATTATAATAACAATTACTTTTAAAATTATTAATCTATCCTTCCTTTTGACTGCAATTAAACATTCACCTGCCTCTGGAGAGCGTAGACCTAAATTTTTGCATATGGGTACTATCTTCAAGTTTGTACCTGTGGCTATCCAGATGCATATTTATATAATGTATGGCTTATATTTTTCAGTACTCCTTTCAGCAAAATATTTATGAGAGAAAAAGCATTTTTTATTATCAACTTACCCACAAGAGTTGTATATCACAAAGCTCACTACCACTCAAAGCTTTTTACCATTTTTTGTCTGGGAAGATGAAAGCATGTTGGGCTGTGTGTTTATTTTGTTTGTGATGGTTCACATTGGAATTCAAAGAAGGCACTTTTCAAAAGTATTTTCATACCTGAAGTATTAGTTGCAAAGACATATATAAACAAAGTTTTTAAAAGGTGCAATTACAAAGCCTAACTGTATATCCTACTCTTAGCTCTAAACATGAAGCTTTGTCCCAAAGCAAATATACATAGATGTAAAAAGTAATTTGACCCAGTGAGACTGTCCCTACAAGAAAAATGTATCATCCTTTATCACTCAGAATGGTTGCATTACACTTTAGCTGCTTTTGTGTTTCAGTTGAACAAGTTAAGGTATTAAATAGAATTGCACATCACAATAGGGTATCAAATGAATTATACCATAATGAGTGAACACATTCACTGTATTGTTATACATATATTGTTATACATATATTATGTAAAAGAATCCAACTTGAGAGATATAGCTCATTTTTCATTTCAAAAGTGTTTTGAAGAGAACAGTTATAGTGTCAGTTACTTCAGTATTAAATACCAGATATTTTGAAAACTGTAAGGTGGAGAAAGGCCAAGCAGGTATAAATACATCACTAGGGCAACACTGATCTTACCACACAGCAAGGAAAAGCAGCAAGAACAAATTTCAACCCTGTTTTGCTATTTGGCAGCATAAATGTTCTTCTTGCGATAAATCTCAGACACATGGTGTGACACTTGGGGATGGTGCTGTGCAGGGCTAGGAGTTGGACTCAGTCATCCTTATGATTCCCTTCCAACTCAGCTTATTCTTTGTTTCTGTGATTCTCTGATTCTCTGATTCTCTGATTGATTCTGTGATTCTGTGAAATGCAGTGTAGTGTCAGGACTCCGACAGGTTGCACAGAGGTCACATCAGTGTCTCAGTGTCTTAGGCAGACCTTCACAGTTATGCTCACCATCCTATTTTACAGGTAGCTGCCTGCATTGCTGAGTGATTTTATTCAATAAAACTGATGCCCTGTGGAAAATTAAGAAAAGCAAAGTGGAACAAAAACATACCTTTCCAGGAGGAAGTACCATTCCCAGCAGTAGATTGCAAAAATAAGGTTCCCTGCAGCAAAGAGAGAGACAGGTCAAAATTGATTGCATCTTTAAAAAGATATGACCATTTTCAGTGATCTTATTACTTCTTCTCAGAACAAAAGAGCATCAGATCTTTTACTATTGGACATATGCTCAAACTAATGACTAAGCCACCCATACACATTCTTGTAGCAGCTTGAGTCCAAATTCTGATGTCTATCAAAATTTAAAGATGCTTATACAGAAGAAATATTTTATCTTAATCACTTTGATGGTAATGTCCTATGACTTAGTGATGCTTCAGTTAGGAAAAAAAATAGCCATAAATAAACCATCAGAAAAATGTAACAAAAAATTGAATCTGTAGACTATATATGGTGTCTCCAAGCGAAAACTATAGCTTTTTTTATTGTTTAGATAAAATATTTTGCTTATACATACCATTCTCTTATAGCTTATCTGTTGCAACCAAAAGGACCACTGGATAGGTGAAACATTTAAATAGACTAACTACTTTTATACAGTTCATAGTGGTTTAACAACTGCAAGAAATATAGTTCTCTTCAGAGGAATAATTTTTTATCTACTGAGAGCTAAATACATTTTTTAAAATCTTATAAATATTTCTTTTATCTTACCATGATAAAGACGCTTACTGCAAACATTAACATACCTAGTCACCACACATTATTTATAACAGAGGAAGAGTTTGAAATGCTTTTATGTGAACAATCTTAGGTTTTCCTCAAAGGCTATTTAAAACTCTTAGTAACAGGGTACCTTGGAAAAACACTGTTTCTAGCAAATCTCCATGTTTTCCTTTAGTTTTTGCACAATATTTACCCTGATGACACAATTTTTGTCTCAAATCCTTACATAAACAATGTCTGTAATAAAAGTAAATATATTTTTATCAGTCTCATATAAAGTAGGTCTTGAAATAGAAATGCAAAGGTACTGCTGTAAAGTAATGAAAGCATCTTATCAAATACCTGCAACCATCTCCACTCACATAAAATGTCACTTTTATCATAACTGACAGAACAGAAAATATACAGGGTTCCAAATATTAAGCAACCAGACTTCCATAACTACTACCACCTGTTGTTATAACTGATGAGCAAGGATGCACTCAAAAAAGAGAGACAGTTACGCACTTGCTCTGTGCCCCTTTTTTACATGACAATGTCTGGAGAAGGCTTTCAACTGCAATGCAGTCTTTTGTCAAAGTTCATCCATCCAGAATCTGGGTTCAGAAAAGGAGAAATGAGACTTCAGTCGTGATAATCTATTCATTAGCAAGATGTTTAGAGGCTCAGAGTAAGCTTACTATTTTAAATTCTGGTCTGTCTGGCAAAATACTACAACCCCCTTGATCATAAAGTGAAGTCCTCATAAGGGATTCATACGTCCAAAAGCAACATCACAGTGCCCAGCAAACACCAGCTGGCAGTCATTATGATGTCCCTCAGGAGGTACCTCATTTTATTCATGATTCTGCATAACGAGACACAACATGCAAGCATTCTGGATTTTGGAGTATCTACACGTGTATCAGGTTTTCACTCTAGACTGTGTTTTGATCTCAGATTTCGGATTTCCTGAAGCAGCACATTAAAAATATGTTTCTGTCCTTCATGTAATCTTTCATGGAATAAATATTAAGGAGGTTATAAATTAATCCCTAAGTAAAACATACTAGTTATGCTCCCACTTCTAATCTACAGATTAAAAAATATCAGAGAAGCATGCTTATCAAGTATGTTTTAGCAAGCCATAAAAGCTAAGTTAGAGCAGCATCATGCAATAATTTCCACAGATATCAATGGAGTGCATGATCAAAACATTGAACTAGAAGCCACTGTGGAAAAACAGATCTGCTACTCATTACAGGAAAGAAGAAATATGATTTACATCTGAGTCTAATATTCAGTACTAAAAATGAACTCAGTGTTGTAGGCATATGTAACATAACAGAAAACAATACCAAACAGGCTTTTAAAATCTAGCTTGTTCAGAATACGATTTTAGGAGTTACTACTAACCCCAAAGACAACAAAAGGGAATGCCAAACTCACCATGATGAATTGATGTTTATTAATAATGTTAACTTTAAAACAGATTAAAAAGTGTCAATTTGTTCAGAGGAACCTTTGGGCCCACAGTTCAGTCTGTATCTCTAAACCAGCAACAAGGACAGAACTTTACTTGTGCTCCAAAAGAGCACAAAGATCTCAGAGAGGCTCAGCCACTGTACACACAGAAAACAAGGCAGTCCTGTATCCAAACAGGCTGCAATCAAGGAAACAATCTGGGACACAGACACACAGTTATGTACCCAAAGGCTAGAGTGAATAGCCTGCAATGTTGGCAACAGCCAACACACAAGCATTTACTTTGAGTCCAGAAGAGCAGCAGACCGAACATGAGCTCTGTAGAGATGCCCAGGGTGTTCTTATGCGGGAAAGGAGCTCATAATTTTAGCAGAACCAGAGTTCTAGTCATGAGAGAGCTTCCAGATAAAAAGTAATCTGAAATGTAAATCTCAGTATGAAAAGTTTATTAGTATAACTTATCTTAGATTTCCCTTGAAAAAATGTATTTTTAATGAACTTTTTTGCTATTTGGAGGTTTTGGTTTTTTATTTGACTCTTTTTTTTTAGATTTTTAACCATCTGTAATTAATAATCAGAGTGTCTCATGCGTTGGAAGGGGTCTGTGAGGTTCTTCAAGTTCAGCTCTTAACTCCTCATAGGACAACTTAAAAGTTAAACCTCGTATCTAAGAGTGTTGTCCAAAAGGTTTGTGAAAACTAAGAGGCTTGGGGCCATGACCACTTCCTCAGGAGCTTATAAAAAACTGTTTCCCAATATCCAATCTGAACTTCTCTTGATTAGATTTAAGCCATTCCCTTGTATCCTGTCATCAAACAACAGGAGTAGATCAATCCCTACCACTCTACTTCCCAAGCAGAAGGACAAGTTGTGAGACCATTGAGATCATTCTTCAGTACCTGTCTTCGGTTGCAACACAGGATGTGAACAAAATTATCTATTCTATCACCATCTCTTGAGATCAGGTGGGGCAGTGATCCTTATCTCCATGGGAGATATTATGCTAATGGGCCATCCATTGAACCCAGGTGGGGCATTGTTCTTTATCTATTCACAACCCATCCTTCCTCCAGGGAAGTGTCTTCTGCTAAAGGCCCATTGAGTCCCACTGTGTGACTGATAAAATTACTGCATCCCATTGGGAGATGCTGCACCCAGAAGGAGGAGCCAAGCCTTTCCTACCAACATAAAAACTGAGCTTTGGAACATCAAAGTAGCCTTTTCCCACTGGATTCTAGAGGAGAACCGAACCTTCCCACATCATCACTGGACCTTCAGAAGGAAATTGCACCCTTCTACAGGACCACTGCTTCAACCGAACCACATCTGTCACTACAAGGGGACTGTAGCCACCATTTAATGGGACTGCCACCAACACTCTACTGACAGGGTGTCAGGTTGTATTCTGACTTTGTCTGTGTTTTGGTTTTGTGCTTTGTAGTACTGTATCTCTATTTTAATTTTCTTAGTAAAGAACTGTTTTTCCTAATTCCCATATCTTTGCCTGAGAGCCCCTTGATTTCAAAATTATAATAATTTGGAGGGAGGGGGTTTACATTCTCCATTCTAAAGAAAAGCTCCTACCTTTCTTAGCAGACACCTGTCCTTCAAACTAGGACACTGAGAAAAAACTGTTGCAAGGACTCAAAATTGTTCACATTTAACAATCTACTCAAAATATTTAGATTCTTAAGGGTGAAGACAGATTTCCTAGCATTTCATGCCGTTACTACAGTCATGGGAATGCCCCTGTAAGTCATAAAACTACAGGAGAGATGCAGTGAGAAAACATCACCAGATCACATGAAAACAATGCAGTTATGTTCTGAAGTTAGAGTTCTTCTGTACCCAGGCAGTTAGGACTGCCTGGCAGGAAAGAAATATACTCCAAAAGTCTCAAATATTTCAACACCACCAAGGTGGCTCTGTACTTCAGCAAGAGATAGCAAGACACCCTAAATGTTCCATGATAATTTCATGTCTTTTCTTCTCAAGAAATCTTACTTCTACAATGTGAACACATGGGGCTTGGGAAACAGATGACAATCACAATGAATTCAAAGTGCAGGAAAACAGAAGATTGTCTTTTGAATTCCTAAGGGTTTGTTTGGTTTTTTTTTTTTTTTTTTAACGTGACAGGTATAGTCAACCTTGTCACAGTTTTCTACAGCCAAAATTCAGCCAGCCATTTGTTGCGTTCCTTCTGCATGTTCCTTTACCAACCTGCTACATTCCAGTTGGGTACCATTCTAGGTACCTAAATTTAGTTGCATCAGACTTTTTTCCTTCCCGCTTGAAACTCTCACGAAGGCCAGGAAAACTCAGTTCACAGTCTCCTAACATTGTTAAAATTGCACATTGATACATTTAATTTCTTTGAAGAGCTATGCAGGATGGTCAACAATGATTTCTCCAATTTCTGGACTGAAATCCTGCTTCAGAAAATACTACATTTGAAAAGAGGGGGGAAAAGTGGAAAAAGAAATAAAGAAAATAAGGTAGTTAACATGAAATAACCCCCATAGTGATCCATCAAGCCTGTACCTCCATGTTCACATTCTTCCAGCTGCAGACATGCCCAAAATGAAATATGCAAACACTTGACTCAGGATCAGGAGTTTGTCCTTTTACTAGGTATTGAGAAAAGGAACGTCTGGTTTAGAGGCCATGGCTAGTAAAATGCAGCCTGATGTGAAAGGTTGCCCATGTCTCACACAGAACAATTTGAGTTTTAATACCATTTACCCCTACACTTCGTGACACGGTACGTGAAGGAACCCTCAGCAATCCTTGTCCTCAAGCCACATCTCTCACAGCAGTGCACAGTAGCAGTCAGTACAACTGAATACAGAGAGCTGTAATTATCTTGCCTCCCTACTGTGTAGCCAAGATCATGTTCCGTCTCTTCCCCTTTAGGTTATTCTGAGCAGCTTACAGCTATCAGTCCACACAGCTGCAGTCCGGGACACTCCACTGAACCCAAGTGTTATGGACACAACCAGCAATAGACGTGGAGAAAAAGCCCTGCTGAATCTCCAAGCTCAAAATCCAAACACTTCTGACTTACAAGAGAAACCAGATCATCTGGGCTGATGGAGTGCAAACCAGTGAGTCTAAGTAGGTTGGAGCATATGGCACTGTTATGCTTGCATTAAGTGCAGTTCTCTTTTCTACTATTGTTTTCAGAGAAACAGTGTCATAATAGATAGACCTAGGGAGAACTATTCATTTTTCAGCTGCAAAAAACACTCCAAAGTGCATGTTTTCTGTTTGACAGCCCTTCTCTCCCACTCTCTTCATCCACCAAACTTCTTTCCAAAACAAACCCCCCCTTCATCCCATTATGATAATATATTCTTTTTGTACGCGGATCATGAATGTAAGAAGGACTGGAGAGACCCATGAGCTATGGATGCCAATATCCTGCAATCACACACACATCTTCATGAATGTATCACTCTCTGTCTTGAAAGTAGTCACTTTGTCCTGGCCATCTCTGTATTGGAAAGTCAATGCAGGGTAGCCTGCTCTTAAGAGAGCCTCTCTAATTCCAGGTAACACTGCTTTCTTCACTTGCCTTTTTTTGTGCTAGTTTTATCTTTCAGTTGTATTGCCATCAACCTTGATGAATAGACATTTGAAGTATTTTTAGATGCCATTTTTATCTGCTCTTGGTCTGCCATCCTGAATGATTAAAAGGACATAGGCTTTCCTTAGATGACACATTCTTTGTCGTCTTGTTTTTTCAGTCTGCCTGGTAGGGTACACTCTTTTCCCTATCAGTCCCATTTTCAATTAAAATTTTTGAACACGGGTGACCAGGTTTGTACTCACTATTCTAGGCAAGGTCTCACCAGTGTCGTGTATAATGGTAGCAATACTTCCCTATTTCTGCAGCAAATGCCTCTCTAGACACATCCTATAACACATTTATCTTTTTCATGGCTGTCTCCCACTGGCACATTGAGCCTACCTAGAACTCCTAGTTGCTTCTCCTCTGTCATTTCCAGATGATGAGCACCTGTGAAACTTGGTAAAGCAGAAGGGTCAGCTGCACAGAGGACTGCTCCTGCTGCATCTCTTTATTTAAGACTGCTCAGAGAAAGGAGGAGGCATAACTGAGTCTGTAACAGCTGTCACAGCAGTTGTTACAGTCAGTAAAATCCTGTGAATGCTTCCCACTCCCATTCACTGAGCAACTCCTGAGAGCAAGACCAAGTCACAAGCAAGAGCATCGCTGGAGCACTGAACACCAGCTTCACGAAGGTTCTCAGCAGGGAAGGAAAAAGTGAGATCATTGGAGTCACACACAACCTGCAAAGAACCCTAAAAATGATATGTAGAGAAGCTATTCTAATTATTCTTAAAAGCTTGGATGAAATAAGCTAATTTGCAATGGAGGTTGGATTTTTTTAATTCAGGCAAAGACGTGCATAGGTAAATGGGAGGATGACATTAACATGCTTTAGAAAAAATATTTTCATTGAAATATTAACTGCTCACACAAGATTACAAAATGAGCAGAATTTTTTTCAGTAATATTGCTTCATGTATTGGAGATGAGAAAGCCTGGTAACTATCCTCATTCTTTCAGCTGCTATCTTTTTGTTAGGTGGCCAGACACACCATCATTAATATCACTAGAGGATTCATGCTTATTTATTCAAAAATGAGTGCAAATGGGACTTCATGCCTAATACCTTAAAGCCATGCGGAAACACAAGATAGTCTATTATCTTTGTATCATATATTTTTTCTCCCACTCTAGTAGAAGACTGACAGTTTATAACACAGCAGTGTGACGGCCTCATTTGCACATTTACAGTGCTTGATAAAGAGTTGAAATGCTTGATTCCCCAGAGGTCCTCCTTGTTCTTTTCCCAGCAGAAAATGCCTCCCTATATTTCAATACAGCTGTGACAAATTTTTCAAAATAATGGATAGCTAGCCTTTAGATAATGCCTTTTGTGAAGAAGAACATAAAAACACTTTACACAGGGCTCATGCAAATCATTTCACTACGTGTCAGGTAGCACAGAGCGCAGGCTGGAATCAGAAGCAGAGCAACCCATTCCACCCATACTACCTCCTGCCCATGCTCCTGGGACCAGAGTTGTCCTTAATTACCATTTTTTTCACCAAATGTATCCTAAATTACAGCAAAAAAAAAAAATCAAGACACTATTGCTGAAACCCCTTGAAGTTGAACCCCTAAGCCATATTGGACAGACAATGTATTAAAACATACAGCTAAAATTGCATACTTCTTTTGCTCAAGAAATGAGGCAGCACCTTTGACCACCAAATCAAACTGTTTTCCCATAATGTTAATAGTATTCTCTAAACCCTAACCTCTAATAGCAACTGTATCACCTATTCTTATTTGTGGCATTAGTGCGGACTGTGTTACAGCACATATATTATAGAATTCTTCAAGTATAATGACAATAAACCCAAGAAAATTACGTCTTCAAGTACTAGCACTGGGATATTTCTTAGACAGATTTGATTGAAAGGTAAAGATTAGCTTAAAATTCCTCCACCCCTTCTTTTATTTGAATATGAAAAGAAAGTGTAATACAGATGCTTACCTTGATATGACTTTAAAAGACAGTTTGGGTCAATATAATTACTGTAGTATAGCAGAAATTAAAAAAAAAAAATCCTTAAATATTTGTACTTACTGATTTTATCCTTCAGATACTTTTAGCATTCTGGGGTAATCAGCTAAATCCAAGCCACAGATGCCAAAGTAACCAACCACTAGCCAGTCCCTCCCCTTAATTTGTACACTATGCAAATGACATCAGAGGTTAATCTCCCCCAAAACAAGGAAAAACTTCTTTCTGAAATGTTTTAGAACATAACCACATGAATCAAAGTGACCCCACAGAAGAGCTTCTTTGCACTCCACGGCAGGTTTATGGACATGTTGTAAATGTCAGACTACACCATTTTTAATAATAAAAAAGATACTATAATACTGTTTCCTTGTAACTGGGACAGAAAATCATTTGGTAAGAGTAAGAACATTTATTGGTTTTGACATAAAAATTTCTTGCTGTGAGTGGAAACACTGTAGTCCAAATACTGTAAGAAGCGTCAGATCTCAAGGGCTATGTTCAGTAACTCTTGGTTCAAAAGCAGACGTGGCAGGTGCATTATTTAAGAGTTTGTCAGAGACGATCTACAGCACACCACTCCAGGATTCATCTCCTATGTGTGGGAAGGGGATTCTCATGTAAATGTATGACAGAAGTAGCTGGCTGCACATCAAGCCCAAACTGCTCAACTCACTTCAATACCACTGTGGTCACTGCAAAACATTAGGATCAGAAAAGCTCTCCAGTACTGAAGGCAACTACCCTCCTATATATCATGTGAGAGCAGCTCTTGGATGGGCTATTCAGAGTGCATTTGCTCTGGAAAATTCAAAGTGGTGTTCTTCTCACTACCCATAGTTCTAAAGATGTTCTAAAGTGTTCTTGAATTGCTGTATGCAGTGTAAATCTGGTGCCACAAACGTGTAGTATATTCAACGTAAATGAGAAACAACGCACTCCAAGTTCTGCTCTGAATTTCTTGCATGTACAGAAATTCTATTCTATTCTATTCTATTCTATTCTATTCTATTCTATTCTATTCTATTCTATTCTATTCTATTCTAATTTTTATTTTAATTTTCCTTCACAACACAAACCTTTGAGTAGAAGCTAGTCACATCAGAATTTCAGTGGGAATTATCAGAAATAAATATGGTAGTAACAGAAGAAGCATTTATTTGTGCCAAGGATGTAGCCAGCCTTTATTTGTAGAATATAGTCCAGGCATATGTAGCCCTGCATAGCTACCTTTCTGTTTCTCCTACACACCTATCAACATTTCATGAAGAAGCAATTTTATATGTGCTTCAAGTGCCAGAGTTCCATGCAATACACAAAATCCAACCTGAACTACTCCAGTACAGACTTAAAATCCCTCAAACGTGAAAATCATGGCTGGTAAAGTAAATCTTACTTTCTTTTTATGTAATGGAGTAGCTTAAGAAATAGAAGAGAGAAATCACTTTTGGCTGAAAACAAGCAGAGAAATATAATTTAAAATTGCTTATCTTTAGAAAACACTGGTTTGATAGGAAGTGTTCCCTTTAAATGTACCTATACTGGCCAGTCAGAAAAGACAAAAATTAAAAGGAAATATCTTTCTTAATCAATCACTGTACTAAGTAAGATTTTAAAAGTGACGAATATAGAGAAATACATGGTTGTACTTGAATTTGGAGCACATTTGCCACAAGCTTGTGGCACAAACACATCTGCATCAAAACACTTTACACAAAATAGTGCTGTACAGTTGCAAACAAAACTAATGAATGAAGAAAGGAGGTGACCCTATGTACACATAACTGAAAAACAGAAAGTAACTTTGTACCGTCTCTCACATGCACTCAGCCCTGAAGGGCAAAAAATCAGGATGATACACATTTAACTGCAGTAATCCTGGATTAAAGAATTTGTTTCCTACACTGTTTACAAGCCATCAATACAAACATTAATAAGCAGATAGATGGCAGGTTGCTTCAGAAGCACATTACTTTGCTGTCAAAACTAGCTCTGTTACAAATTCAGGTGTATGCCATGTTTTATTCTTTTTAAAGGAATGCTTTATCTTACATGTTTTAAGTAATCTCATACCTGAACTACTACATAAAAATACGACATTCTCTTCAAACGTTAAGCAGGTGGTTTCTCTTTATAAAGTAAATGGTGTACACCATAAGCTTTTATATTCTTGAATGGCTTTGAAAAGACAAGGTGTATCCAATATGTTTATAACCAGTAAATTTTTACTTCTTCAAACAAGAGGAAATATTAACAGAAGGCATCTGTAGCACATTTACTTTTATAGAACATTATTGTGTTAAGTAGCACAGAACCTTAGTACAAGTGAAACCTTACACTATTCTGGGAGAAATCTGGAAAACTCTTCACTGTTAACTCTAAGGAACTCATAGCTCTGAGAGAAACTTGCCTCTACACTCTTCTACAACAAGTATTATGTAATCACTCAGAGTACAAGTAAATTACTTCATCAATTTACAGCTTGTTTTGACATTTCAAGAAAACCCAAAGTATTTCTAAGCTTGGGTTCATGTACCAGCAATCACCATAGGCTGGCCTATCACGACAAGCTTGCATGCTTGGGGATTTCCACCATGCCCAGAAATGGATTATAGAAAACAAAATTCAGATTTTCTCTTGGGCTTTTTCCATTTCCTTTTTTCCTGTTACAGACAGTGTACCTCCTCCCTCTGCCACCTCTGTCCAGCAGCGGGTTAATTAATGTGCCCTAGCTCACTTTAACTTGTGTTCATTTACTTCATGGAAGCTGGGCTAAATCCTTGATCTAAATCCAAACATCAGTGAGAGAAGTCTGTCTATGAGCATGAATTTTAGGTTTGGATGAGGAAATCCTGGTGTGATGCTGCAGTGCAACACCCTTCCCAAATCCTGCTGAGCTCCACATACTCACTGGGCATGTGAGCAGTAATGGTCCTCAACTTCACGCTCTCCCAAGGGATAACACAGGTATGTCAGATGGAAAATCACAAAACTGGGACAGGCAAAATCTGATGCCTCCAAGTGCTCAGAATCAGTGAAGTCAGGTAACGTGAGAAACTAAAAATTCCTAGGTTTCACTAACTCAGCTGAAAGTCTACATTGTGTTTCAGTGGCAAAACCACAAGTATCTGTAGTGGTATGTTCTGTGACTGAACGGCTGCACATGTGACTGAGATTATCACATACACGACAATGAGGGAGGAGAAAAAAAAGAGAAAAATTCATCTTAGAAGTTACTTATGTTTAATGCTTAAAAGTCTGAATGCACAAACAATAATCTACCATTATAGAAGTACTGGTGGTCAATACAATGCATTAGAACTATGTACAATGACACAGTTTAGTATCAAAATCTTTCTACATTGTAGAGTATTACGAAACTGTTAATAACATCAAACACTAAGCACTTAAGACACCATTTTTTGCTACCACATTTGGAACTTCAATAAACAGTCCATTTTACCTTGCAGCATCAATCCATTTCTAGTATGAAATTAAGTAATTTTCTACTTATACAATAAGATTTATCTACACGGGTCTCTTGATTTTGATCCATAGCAGCAAAGGCACTGTACATCAGCAGATCCACAGACTTAAAGTTTTTTTTTAAAGCATTCAAAAAAAAAAAAAAGTCACAGATCATAGTTTAACAGCAACAACAACAACATAAAAAGATAACACGTTGTCTCTGGCACAATGGCTCAGTCTGCGTCTGTTTTAGGGACATCCAATCAAGACTTGGATTGAACTGCTGGCGAACAAAGCAAGTCCTTATCCCAATGAGAATCCATTCCTTTTTCTATGTCGGAATGAGTACTCTTCTAAATCCTACCTCAGAGGTCATTGCTTTTGTAGTTAGTATATTGGTAGGCATCCATTCTTATTTCAGTGCAGTTTCCAAAGAACATATCAAATATTTTTCATAATCTCTTGTAATTGAAAAATTGCCCAAAGACACATATCCCCATTTCAAGGAAACATTGCAAAAGTTTCCAGAAGTAACAAAGGTGATTCTTTGAGGCAACTTATTGTACTCTCTACAATGTAACAAAGAGAGGTGTTTATATTAAAAAACCTAGCTTGACACCAAAATGCTTTATGTTTATCAACAGAAAAGCATTGAGAACAAATCTGTACACAAGATGCTATATTAACATTGCAAATATATAAATTAGCACATTCTTACTTAAAGTGAATTTAATTTAGATGTGAACTGAATTTGCCATTCATCACAGGCATGTAGATCACTGGCTACAGTTTGCAATTTCCTAAATTTCCAAGACTGTCTAAAATAGTTAAGATACAGCATCTTCCCACCAAATAATTATACTGTAATAACACTTAGAGGTCTCATCCAAGAACAGGACTAAAAAATATAACAAAGTTTATTTTTTTAAATAGAAACTACAAGTCTATTTAGTGTAATTTTAACTACCTCCTGAACATCCTTCTCCAAGATCCCCAATTTATCCACCTGCAAAAACACAAGTATATGATGCATTTTTCAAACTAAAGCCGGGCCAGACAGCTTTATTTAGTCAGTTCATTGTTAGAAAGCCTTCTTTAAACAAAATAAATACATTACAGCTATAATACATAATCAAAGAGTCAAGGTCACCATTAAGTATGCTTATTCCATCTTCTTCCAAGTAGATATCTGACAATTTGGTATCACAAGTTCTTAATGAACATTCACAAATCAATAGCAAGTTAAGAAGGTAAAAATAAATTCTACAACTGTGATGAGCATTTAAGTTTTCAGTTTAGAAGGAAAAAAAAAAAGGAATATACAGCAAAGTGCTAGGAGAAGGAGTTCTGTCTGCATTCAGATTTGTCTCTAATAAATAACTTCATAGACTGTAGCTTTCTTGTCCCCAGAGCCAGTGACAATGTATTTGTCATCCACAGAGATGTCACAGCTAAGCACAGATGAGGATTCTTTGGACTAGAAGAAAAAAGAAAAGGAAAAAGAAAATTACGTAATTCCAATCCTTCAATCCTGAAGGGCTTGAAGATTAATTGGAAGAATTTATAGATAGGGAATACATGAAAAGCTCATTAAAGTATCAGTACCATGGTGGCAATTTTTTTTTAAAATACTTTTGTTCTACAGAAAGATCTATTGTAAAATAAAGCAGTGGTAGAAAGGGAAGTGAATATTATAGACATAGAGGTAAAACATCAATCAAATAGAAGCAGTCCTTTCTATATACTTTAGAAGGAATGAGCATTTATTAATATTTTATGCATTTGATTTGCATAAAAATGAATGAAAACCCATCTTCTTCCCACTTATTTTGTTGTAAACAAGGAATATACACAGAGAAACACTTCGAAGCCCTACCTACCCACAGGTATGGAACAGACTCCACAGAAAGAACTGTATCTTCTCTCACTACTTTCCCAACACAAAAAGACAAAAGCTTTGCACAAAGGAAATTATATTATCATAGAGGATGCAATTAGGAAAAGACATTATGGTGGAACAGGATACAAAGTGTGTAGGAGCTGGATGGGACACTGGATACAGCAGGATGCAGTAGCTCTGCCTCTTCTGGCTCTGCTGTCTGTTCTAAGACAAAGTGTCACATCTACCTTCCTGCTTCAGTGCATGTTTTCTTTACATAATATATGTCCACACAATTTTCTGCCTGTTATCACAAGAGTTAAACACTTCCAAATCATGCTGTGTTTTGGTAAAGACACCTCTGTTCACTGCACTAGAATTCTCCTTATCTACCCCTCAGTGAGAAAGCTGTACTGGAATTTTTAAAATCACTTTTAAAGGTGATGTGCTCTTGTTAGGATGATTTGGGCTGTCTGTGGGGGCTGGTTCTAGAAATGGGGGATTGGTTTCCTAGTCTACTAGGAAAACTTAGACCCTACCTTTCTCATGTGTCAAGGTAAAATGCACTGTCTCCAAAGTGGAGACATGGCAGGCATCAGTACACATGAGACTGGTCATTTAAACTAGAGCCAGTTAAACAGTTCAATTTAATAAAAAAATTCCCAACCTAGAGGTGCCTGCAAGTGAAAGAAAGGAAAGATGTACCAAAAATCCCACTCTTCTACAGTGGCACTGAAATGTCACTCAGAGGGCTCAGAGGGACTATAGACATGTTAAAGTTTCCAGTTATACTTCAATGGGCTTCCAGTTTTCAGCCCAGGAGTCTGCTGGTCTAATCCATCAACACATCTCATCCAAGAAAAATACACATTGAATATTACTTCCACTGGTTTAGCTACATTTTGGACCTTCAGCAACTGTTCACCTAACAGCATGACTTGGGTACTGTATTCCACCAATATGCCGAAGGTGAGAAAGAGGAATTGTTAAGAACAATTTTGGATTAAATTTTGGATTGGTTACTTTACTGTAAGAGCTGAATTAGGGAAATTAGGGCGCTTGGGACTGTGTTTAAAGGCTATGCCAATCTGTGAAAAATGTTTGCAAATTGAGCACCAGCCAGTAAACTCCAGGATCACGGGATTCCGTTACTAATTCGTTACTTTACTGCATGCGGTAGGCATCTTCACCGCAAAAAAAAAGTGCGCCTTATAGTCCAGTGCGCCTTATATGATCTACAAAGTTGCAAAATCTGCCGGCTCCTGGGGGATGCGCCTTATAGTCCGGTGTGCCTTATGGTCGTGAAATTACTGTAGCTGCATTTCCACCTGAAAACTCCTTAGGCTACTGACAGACCCTATGACGTGCAGCTCTACTGCATTGTAATGTATGTGAAAAATAGCTTTTAGGAGATTATTACCTGGAATATACTGGCTCCATAAGGTGTTCTCCAAGCATTAAGAAGATTATCTTTTCCAGTGCTTACAAACCATTTGCCTGCAACAGATTGTTTAAATGTTATTGCTGCATTTTGTTTTCAAGGAATACACCTTGAAAAGAAACAGATGATCATAACAACAAAGCATTCACACATATCCAAAGAACAGTAACATTTTCATCTAGTTGCTCTATGATGTTCCACCACAAAATAAGCAGTATACAGAAAAAACCAGTCAGATAGGGCTTTTAAAATAAACATAATACTTAAATTTAATACTTAATTTTAAACTGTACTCTGTAGTTTAATAACTATATTGCACTCTCATTTAAAGGTAACCTTGAATTAATTTTTTGTGAAGGAAAACATTGATATAGAAAGATTTGCTTACCACAGTGAGCAAACTTGAGTGACAACACGCAGCTCTCATGAAGATGCAGCTGGTACTTGTCTGGCTTAGTAACATGCAGCACCTCAACATTGCTGTTCTCCATTCCAACTGCCAACCACTCACCAGTTGGACAATAGCCCAGTGAGAAGATCTGTAATTAGCACAGCACATGCTTCAATCAGTAAAGGAATGAGCTCGAGATATTCAAAACTGACCCTTGCTACGCTATTAGCACTATGCAAACTCACAGTTTCGGTCTACTGCAGTTTGAAAAACATGATAATCCAATTACTACAGTAATCAAGATAAATTTGTTCATGCAAACACAGCTGCAAAACTATGTTATTAAATGTCATTAAAACTGCAATAGTGAAGTACTGAATCAAACTATAAAAGTTAATGTCCAAGCTTATCTGACAGCTTTTAGAAATATTCTCATGAAGTATTTTTTAACTTGAATCTACCGAAATGGCAACAGATTGCAGACAAGAACATTTTAATCTGGCACTTGTTTTAAAAAACTGATTCTCCATTACTCTCATGGGAGAGGTACTAATCTGTCAAACAGTCATAATAGACATTTAGCTGCCACAAGAAAAAAAACAAAAATGAGAGTATGGAATACAAGACTAAATGAAAAATTCTTTGGAGTTCTCCTTGAGACTGTTTTTTTTCCTTTTAAAGAAAAAAAATTAAAATTGTTTGTTTTTAAAAACCACGAGAAAATTTTGTTAACATGCCAAAGGTTCTAAAAAACCTAACCTGTGATGTGAAGTCATGTTGCTGTAGCTGTCTCCCTTCTCTGAGATCCCAGGATCTGACTGTATTGTCCAGACCTCCTGTCCATAATTTGGTGCCATCATTAGAAATGTCAATACAGCTTGCTCCATCTGTGTGGCCCTGAAATTGCCTTGAAAATATTAAAAGAAGAGCAGCACATTTTGAGCAATAATACAAAATACCTTCTTCAGTCCCCCAGCTGTAACTTAGATTCCAATAGCAATCCCAGATTAATACAAACTCTGGGACAATCATGTGAGTTTTTTGATGAATTGATGATGCCATCAGGCCAGACAGCTAATGTGATTTCAAAAGGTACACTTAAAAGAGTCAGGTATTCTGGAAATCTTTGCTGCTGGCTGTGTGATACCCACTACTCAACTTAAAATAGTCATTCAGCCCAGAAGACTGCAGCATGAAAAGCAAAATTACCTTCGTTTAAGAAAAATGTGCAGACCACCGAAGTTAAAAAAAAAAAAAAAAAGCGGACTAAATATCAACATCAGGTAGTAAAAGTTTGACTTTACATCCAACACCGATATTACATGTAACAACATATACACAGTGCCGTGCATAGAGGCTCCATGTGACCAGCTCTTAACTTACTGTCTATCACCAACCCATACTCCTGAAAGGCTAAGTCTGCAATGCAGTAATTTACACATACCTTTACCCAAGACATATTTGCTGGATCTCTGATTAAAGAGATTAGAGTAAGAGCAGCATATAGCATGGAACAAAGAAAATCATCTGTTCAAGGAAACTACAGCAATATTGTCATCAGCTGATATTTAGGTGACTATAGTTACGGGCTGATCAAAAGGCCTGGAATGATGAAACTCTCAAAACCAATAAATAATCATACACCCTTTTGTCAAGCTATTACCATGGTTATGCTGAACAATAGAATACTGGAGGCATCTATGCATGGAGAAAATAAATATGCAAGCAAAAGCACATTTGTGGGCTGTGTCTAAATAATTCTTCAGAACCTGATGATCCACTTTGGTCGACCTACCTTACTAAAGTCTGATTATGCAGATCCCACACTGCAATGTTGCCATCGCTACAGCAAGAGAAGCAGACCTTGGAATCAGGGCTGATAGCTAGGGCATAGCAAGCTGGAGCAGAAGATGTCAGCTCAGCTTTGATGCGAGGAGTTGGAGCTGCCAGGTCCCAAATGGATAATGTGCTGGCTTCCCCACCAACAATCAGGGTGCGGCCGTCAGGGAGCAATCTGCAGGAACGGATGTAGTTGTCTCTGTTCTGTGGAGACAGAAGCCATCAAGAGATTACTCATGAGGAAAGAAAACAGCATTAACATGAGAGCAGAAATCCATAAAAGTATTGTATTCCCTCCTGGTTTTAATGAGCCATTTATACTTACGACAATGATAAAGTGTATTAATGCCAGAAAATTACATGACATTAGGGAAGTACTTCAACTTGATCTACAAAATTCAGCAGTGAGAGATATTTAATCTTAATTAGCATCAAAATGCAAAGACCTGAACCCAGCCCAAAACAATTCAAGATAGCTGAATTTGACAGCTGGTGTAGAAAGTTGCATTTTCATACTCTGTTTATTTCAGCACATTAACCTCTCAGCATGGGGAGTACCAAATTCCCTGCACACTTTCCCCCTTCCCATTCCAGTGAGACTTGCTGCCACCATATAGGGTATGTCAGAGGAAAATATTTGGGCAATTTTCCTCCTTTGTGTACCAACCTGTGTAGCAATTCATTGTGAGTCTACATGTGCTGCACAGTTCTCATTTTACTGCCTCTGTAACAAGCAGCATCATCTTACTAAAAACTGGTAAATGACAAGAGAAAAGCTGCTAACAATAGTTCATCTTGTTAGCACATTCAAATAATTTGTGCATAACACTCAGGGATATTTTTAATTGCCACATTAAGACAGGTCAATGCATTCATACACACACATAAAATACGTGACACAATCCCCAAATATTCATGAAGAATACAGCTGCAAGACAGCAATTTTTAGCATGATAGGGTATCAACAAGCTGTAAGATTGCCAGCAAATGTCAAAGTTTATAAACAGTATTTGCTTCACTGCCTTTGAACTTTCCTCCTACCACAATTTTAGGATATTAAAAAAGTTTTGATTCTTTGTGGGGGAAAAAATCCACAAGTATGGTGAGGAACATACTTCAACCTCAGCTCTAATAGAAACAACAAAATTACAAACGCAATACCAACCTGTGATACCATGACAGAAACCAAATACCCACTTGCCCTTTACACCTCAGTGGTATCCCTGCAATCTTAACACAACATCCTATCTTCTTTCAATGCTGTATGCTGCTGTTCACCTACCAGGCAGTCCAGCTGAGAGACAGGGCTCTTGTTGCCAGGGTGGCTGATGTCCCAAACCTTGACACAGCCCTTCCCACCTGTGTACACGTGTCTCGTGGGGTTGCTGATGGTAACTGCACACACAACTTCCCCGTGGTTCAGGGTGTTGATCTGACGGGCATGGCGAGGGATTCCTGGGCCAATGAGGGCATCAGGAGGGAAAGGAACCGGCTGCATCTGGCCATCTGCACTTACATGAAAGGAGTAGGCCCTGAGGGCAAAAATAATTAAGGGGATGATTTAAAGAATTTTACTTCAAGCCTGTTTCAGAAAAAAGAATCAAACACATGTTTCCACTGCAGGCATTCATGTTGTGGTCCTCAGCCTCATTTTTTCACAGATATTTCACAGAATATTCTGGGCTGGAAGGGACCCTCAATGATCATCAAGTCTGACCCTTAAGTGAATGGCTGTATGGGGACTGTGCTCCACTCAACTGAGAGTTGAGGTATCAAGTATTTTAATAATGTAAGGAAACAACATTTATTTATCTATAGCATGGCCCTCCAAGCACAAACATAGGTACTCAGCTTTAAATGTGAAAAGTCAAGCACCAATCAAATAAGCTTTTACAATTCATATTTTGATGGTTTCTGGCATGAGTGAGGCTATATGACACCACTCTTAATTTTGGATAGGATATCACTGTGTGAAGAGAAGGGAAGGCAGGTTGGGTCAGGGCCCCTGGAAGACAGAAATAGTTGGCTGGTTGCTGCCAGAGCATGGTGGGTAGCTGCATGCCAGGGGACATTTGGCTGCTCGCTTTACTGACTCTTATGTGGCAGCTCCATCTGGACTGCTGCCAATCTGTCCCAAAACTACCGTGGGTCCTAGGCCCCTCGAGCAAAACTGCTCAGCACTGTACCTAAGGGTGCAGAGAAACTTCTACCAGCACTGAGGAGTTAAGTCCTCAAGGCACGGTTGCTGACAGCTGACATGACAGACCAGCTAAAATGCACTGCAATGGAATTTTTTGTTTTGTGGGTTGTTTTGGGTTTGGTTTTTTTGTTGTTGTTTTTTGGTTTTTGGGTTTTTTTGTGTGTGTGGACTCGATACAACTGCTACAGATCCCAATTTCTCTTGCCAAAATCAGGCCTCTCACTGAGAAAGAATCTGTTCTGTGATTGCTACTTATGCCACCTGTGAATAACCTATCAACAGCTTTATCTCAAAGCATTTTCCAGGAAGAACAGTTAGGTTGTGAAATTGTCTTGTTCTGAGATGCTACCTGATACATCACATCTATTACAAGAGCACAAAATTTTTAAGAGGATTTACCTATATATACCAAGGTATGCTTAGTGGAAGGCTTTAATTTTCTTAGACCTAAAAAATCATCATAATGGTCACAAAAAATCCATTGTCACAATGGTGGGATGAGAAGAGGTCATGAACAAATTGTTTTATGATAATACTTGTAAGTTTACTTCCTTAATTGATACTTCAAAATTACTAAAGAAGGCAGTATTCACAATTAAACTACTGAATTTGTCATTTAAGATTCACAATGCATTAACACTAGATCAATAATTTTCAGTGGGATAAAATGCATTAGCCATCTTTCCTATTTATATACTACCTTTCTGTATTTATATACTGTACAATACTCAAGAATTGCTATAATACCAAAGTGAAAAATTTGCTATTAAGGGCCAGATCCCAAATGTACCATATGCTGCCCACTCCATTTCAGGCCACTCAATGTAAAAAAGGAGTAAATGAGAAAATAACAATCTTGGAAGGTGTGACAACTATCACACTCAAGACAAAGAAAAGTCAATATAATCATTCTAAAACAACCACAGATTTTTAAAGTTTCAAGTCCTCTGGCAGATAAATGACAGTTATATTTAAATTTAAATAGATATCAATAGAGCAACAACATTTAAAAATCTTGGAGATACACCAGAATTTAAGTGATTTGATTTCAGTTTGCCTCATATTTTATTCCACTCAATTTTAACAGATAAGATGTGAGCATGGAGGCTTCTGAACCCCTGCAATTGCCACTACTCTCACCACAGTAAGCAAAGCCTAGTAGATCCAGAGACACTTCTTTCCAGGTGACTGACTCCATCAGAGATGAACTTAAATCCAGTGAGCATTTGAACATTACATCAAGACATTTCTTAGAGCCCACACTGTATATAATGATCTGTGCCCCACAGAATTTTTAATATAAGCAGCTGGTCTGCAAACTGCTGTACATCAACTTCCACATCTTCCTTGTGCATTCACCTAACAGGGTGGCACAACTAGCAGAAAAGTAAATTACTGTGGTTACCAGTGTGCGATGCCTGAGAGATGTGGACCTGGCTCATGATTTGTGTGATGTGTGCGCACAAGGAGTTACTAGGCCTGATCACTCGTCACCATATGTTATTAATCCTGCAAGCTCACTGGCAGGAAAGTGTATGCATCTACTCACACAAATTCAAGTGTGTGACTAATCCCAACCACTCCCACACAAACACATTCACACACAGAAGAGCTGGAGAAGGACTGGCACAAAGACTGTTTGACCGTCAAACTTTTCAGTATGAACTGGTCACAGACTCCCAGAAGTGTCACAAGGAAGCGGGACTGGATGAATCCAAAATCTGGATCAATACAATCCCAGTTTTTACAGTTGCTTTAGTTTTTCTCCTCTCTGCCTCAAGAGGAATGTCAGCAGAGAGTTCCTCGTCTCTGTAATTTTTCTTCCAAGGCTGACAACACAAAAAGTCTGGTAAAGCAGGTCACTTTATACAGGTCAGATCCATCAAGGATGAATCTGAGTATTATCATAAAATAATTCTTTTCAATACTTTCAATCAAACAAAACATTTCAGTATTCCTTTTTCTGCACACAGCTGCTAAGCTTGCAAGTAATTGCGAGGCTTTTGTGAACAAAGAAATAATTTTTTTTAAACTGAGAAGCAGAGTACAGTAGAGATGGAAAACTGAGAACCCATTCCAGCTTGCATTTCCATAAACAACCAACCAGTCAGATTTGAAATTCACCTCCTTTTTCCATTTATTTCTGTCTCCTTTACTTTGTATCACCCAGTCCATGTCAACTGCTATTAGTCTTCAAAACAAATTTACAAATGCAACTTTAAGATTACACAGTGATTCTCCTGCTCTTGCTGAATAGCTACACTTATTTCTATTCACACAATAGTTTTCAGTAGCTAAGGGGAATTACAACCAGCAATGACTTCCAACAGATGATTGACTTATAAAGCTGAATGTTTGATACTCACGGTTTTCCTCCTGGGATGCCTGTGAGATTAGGAGGGATGCCTGGGACTCGCATGTGATGATGGGGATCAAAACCAACCTATAGTTTTCCCCAAGCAAAACAAAAAAGTGTATTAAAGTAAGAATTAGGCAAAAGAAGACTGTTTAATTCATGTTCTCCATAGCACACTCCCCAAACCACAAAATGAGTGAACTAGAGTTAACCCCACAGGTCTCATATTTAATACAAACAGATCTCAAAACTAAATGCTCTAACAGCAAACACTTACCACTGGAGATCGCCCGTAAGCAGCTGCTGCTGCTGCTGCTGCAGCTGCTGCACTCATTTGAGGGGAAATATTGTGTAGACCAGCATAGGCAGCTCCAGGGCTGGTCAGCTCCCCATTCATACCAGCATGTGGCACGATACCAAATGGAGTAGGATAAGGACATGGTACGGCCATTGGTGTCCTTAAACCTGAAGCTATAAGAAGAGAGAGGAGGGGAGAGTGAGAACTCACAGAGGCATTCTAGAGCCTGTTTCATTCACATGAAACACAAGTTTCAGAAAACTGCAAAAATCCCCACATATAACCCAAACTAAGTAGCCAGCTAGCCAAGGAAAGACAGACAACAATGTATTACAGTGCTGAAGAACCAACTCAGCACCCAGTTTAAGCATTTGTAACATACTGACTTGTCATTACAGATTCAAAGGGAGCCTGACAAGGGACAAATGGTCACTGTTTCACACCACCAAAATACACGGACACTAACCTATGGGATCCACACCTTGGGGTTTGCCGGGCACTGGCCTCAGTCCAGGAGTGGAGTTGCTGCCTGGAGTTGGGGCATCAGTCCGTGGAGTTGGGGTATTTGATTTAGACACAGGAGTGGTAGATTTCTCATTCTAAACACCAGGAAGGAAAAAGGAAGGCAGTTTGTAAACTATTTTCTCATTATAGCTAGTGATTAGTGATATTTGTCTCCTAGGTTTGGGTTTCAACAGTCCTGGCAATGAAGAGAAGATGCAAAGACACTGAAAATGACAGAATGGCTTTGGTAATTAACTACAGTCTTCACAGCTTTTTTCATCAGGATAACATGTAATGATTCAGAATTAGTTAAATGACTGAAAATCATTGCCCTCTGACAATTGGAAGCATATAGTGGTCTCACTGTGCTCACGGACCTCCCAATATAATTTTCTGTGAGGGATGAATAAGAGGAGCAGAAAAAAAATCCCTGAACTGACCAACTACTCATACCCAAGTGTGGTGCTAGAAACACAGGATGAAGACAGTGACAGGTATAAAGTCAGGAACTGTGCAGTGCTGTGTTGCTTTTGTGACAGGCTTGTTCATCAGACACACCACTGATTCCCAGGTCTGAGCCTGTCATTCCATCACCTCTCCTGAGCACTACATTCACTTTAAGCCTTCTTTTTATTTATTTTATTTCTTTAAATAATTGTATACTCTACCCTGTGAGGAACCGAGAAGGGAATTACTGTGCAACTCAGGTAGGTGATTAACTGTGGCCACAAACAGGAAAGGAAAGAACATCCCTTGCAGGCAGCTCTTTTCTTTCGCATTATGATTTGCGATGCAAGTCAAGGAAGGCTCTTGTAAATGACAGATTACTTTTTAGATAGAAAATAAAAATTATTGTTGTTGTATATAGCCTGGTAATTCAAACAAAGCTAACAACCAAATCACATCCAAGCAGGGAACTGAATTTGCTGTAAACCGCAGCGCAGGAAAACAGCTCAAGAAACCCCTGTGTACTTTTATTTATACTCAGAATAACAGTTCTTCTTATGGGGGAGGAGAAAAATATCTCTCAGAACACCACATCTATCATCTACTCACACCACCAGTGAAAATAACCTCTTCCCATCTCCAAAAAGGACTGTGGACTTTATATTATTTCATTAGACTTTCTTGAAAAGATAAATTAAATTAATATTAAATTGATGCTTCACAGTGCTTTATTGACAGCTGTGGAAATACAAATTATCTCCAAACAGAAATCCAGTAAGCATATATTTCAGCCTATGATGAGGGGTCAGAAGCATTTTGTAGCACTTACAAGGCTAAGTTCTTTGGATTTGGAGGAAGGAGTACTACTAGAGGATGCAATAGATGCCGGACTAATTGGTGCATCTTTTTTCAGCAGTCGAGTCTTGTCCAAGCCATTTTCCCGTGGAGAGTGTGCAGGGCTCCCACGGGGAGAAGAAGGATCCTAAATATCAAGAATATGGGTTAGCACAAAAATTTCATACTTGCCACTAGGTCTTTTCCTGAGCAGTCCTCAAACTGGAATTAAAATCTATCATAGCAAGTGACACATTCCTTCCATTCTCAATTGATTTAGCTGATACAATTGTAAAATTGAGACAGATAATGAAGGAGGATTTTTTTTTAAGAACTCTTAAAATTTGATGCCATTAAACCTTGAAAAATAACGCCAAAAATCTATGGGTATTGAAATAGGCAAGTAATTATCTTTTTTCAAGTGATAGATTAAAAAGATTTAATGCATTTGGCAGACCTGAAAAGGTTCACACATGAAGTCATGGCCAAAGCAAAAGAAAAGACAGACACTCTTACAAGCTGCACCCCCTCTGTTGTGCTGGGCTGGCTTCAAATATCTTGAGAGAACCTTTTGTTCAAAGGGGAAACAAGAAGTACTTTATAGAAGTAAGTGTTTCAGATCTGATTTTTATTCTAAAGAAAGAGGATACTACCAAATTCCCTCAGGCATTTCTAGTTCCTTTATGAAGGCAAATGCCATAATCATATTCATAAAACCAATATGCACAGAATCCACTGAAGATATCCTCACCACCATTTCTGCAAGGTAGAAAAAACACCATTGTGTATACCTCATTGGAAACATCAACTACCAAGTTGTCATCACTCTTTTCACCATCGCTGTCCTGCAATGACAAATCACAATGTGTTAAAAAAAATTTATTTAATATCCCAATGTCTCTTAATAACTACGAAAACAGAGGGCAGCAGTTCACAAATCTGCAGTGTACCATTCACTTTTACCAAACTTTATACGATAACACAATTAAAGTTTTTCAGTCACCTATGGGTCTTCTGCTTAACAGGTTGCCACAACTATAACCAGTTTTCACACTGGTGGAGAACAAGGGATGAAAATCTTCATTCAAAGTGGCACTGCACTATGAAGTGGAGTCAAGACTGACTTCGATAACAAGTCCCAGTCTAACTAAAGCTCAGCACTATTGTCACACAACTTCCAGGTGCTTTGTATTTATATCGTTAAAAATATATTTATATTGTTAAAATCATATGCACCAAAACGTTTAATTAGCAGAGACACTAGAGGTAGGCAGCAAAAAATAGTTAAAATTTGGCCCTCATTTTAAAATTAGTTATGCAGTAAAAATCAGGTGACATTACAGAGGAACACTGAAGTTCAACAATGCATAATGTAGACAATCTACTCACATAACGAGTTGCTATTTCCTTCTCTTCTGTTTTCTGTTTTTTACTATCTGAAGAATAATCTGTTGAATTTCTGTGCTTTTCTGCTGTTCTGAAACTGGCTGAGGGAGATACAGAAGAGCTCTGCAGTCCAAAAAGAGGAGAAAGCATCTTCAGGCCCTCATTCTTAACAGTGGTTCATTTGTCACTACTGTTCAATACATGTTACACTGACAGTACGATCCAGAGCTGTTCTCACAGAACAAGAGCACAGGTTGGGTTTTAACCAGAGACAGCGACCCAGCAAGTGCCTCGTATCAAAAACTGCACTACGTGTTACAAGCGACAGAAACAGGTGATCAACTGACAGGTCATAGTGGCTATCTGCACTGCCAATGGGATGAATTTTATGAATACTGTGCACTGGTCTTGTTTTGGTTTGTTTCCTCTACAAATATGCAGGGTTAAGTCAGTAGTCCCAAAAGAGGGGTGTGTATTTGCACATGTGTGTGTGTTTGCCTGTGTAAACCAAAAAGAACAAAGAGGTTCAAGGCAAGTCACGCTTCAGCAAACATTTGAATGAAGATTTCTACCAAAGAAATAAGCAAGCTTCTGAACAGTTTTGAAGCAGGCAAGAACAGGAGCGAACACCTAAACTCATTTTATTTTGCTGCCTTTTACAATTACAGGCTCTGCCTGCAGCAGACAGAAACAAAACACAGACTGGTTCAGTGATTCTCTTGCTATTCTACAGTTCTCACCTAGTAATGATTGCTAAAGAGCATACATATGGACAGGAGAGAAAGGAAGATAACATGTACTTTATGCACTATCATCCAACAACTCCACTCTACTCCGTTAAACAAGGTAGGCAACATTTATCAAATTCTACAATATTTTCAAAGCTTTGTGGAGCCTGTATCTTCGTATACAAAAAAGGAAGCAATGAAAGATGCAACACTCCCTCTGGGACTGATTTTAGGAGCAGCAGCAGCAGCTTTTGGCCCCAGTTCAAGAAAGCATTTAAGTATGCACTAAACTTTATCTCATTCTGAAGTCAGTGGTTGAACATACATAAGTAAGGATGTGTTCAGGTTTTTTGCAGAATTGGAAATGACAGCAATGGAGATGAAAATAATTGTCAGTTGAAATTCTGCTGACTGTTTCCATCTCTGTTCTCCTTTATTTCTGAGGTGGTGAGGAACAATCAAAGAATTCCTGGCAGATGGATTTTAGATCCTACCATTCATCCAGAAACACTTGTTTGGGGTTGTTTCCTCTATGCATGATGGACAGTTGTTGTTCCACATAAAACTGTACAACACAGTAATCTGGTTTTGGGGTTTTCAGAATACAAATCAAGAAATTAGCATTTACATTTAATAACTTCTGTTCCATCACTATTACAGAATTTCTTCTTTTCCTTGTTGATATTTCCAGTTCTTGAGAACAGCAGCTCAGATTAATGAGTGGTAGAATTTGCAAAAATCTTCTGTATTTTTGACTGGTAATTGTTAATTACCCTCTAAGAACACTGAGTGGAAATAAAAATTTTAGAATAAAGCTAGTGTTGAAGGCACAGTTTGTGCCTTTCCCATACTGTGCAAATACATCTTAAAATACTAATTTAGTTTAAAGTAGATCATTAATGAATGATTATAGCAAATAACACAAACTAACAAAGTTTTTTTTGCTCTGAAGCCACAACACATGTTAAGACATTTGGAGACAGCAATTCCAGGGTACAGAAGACCTTAAAATAAAGGCCAAGTAGAAACACAACATTAAATGAACTGATGACTTGAAAAATTTATTTGTTTCTGCAATGATATAGCATAGCCTTTCGCACAAGGTTTTTATACAATGCTCCTATTACATTTATATTCATTTACAATTTGGAAGGCACTAGATTGTAATGTGAATTCAATTCATTATTTCTCAACTTCACCCTACAGAAAGCAATTTGCTTTAAAACAAAGAAAAATAATCACCAATAAACTACAAATTAAAGTGGTGTCTAAAGAATTAAACTACTGCACTTACTTAAATAGGAATATTTATTTTCAAAAATTTGAAACCATACAGTTCAATTTTTCACAATCTGGTTAGCTATGTGCTGTAGATACCATTTTAATCTTTGGCTTCACTACTTAATAAAGTAATAAATTGAAAGTCCCTACTAGAAAGATAAAATAGCTAATTATCACTAGCACATTAAAGGATGAGCACCACATTGGGCATTGGGGCAATGCACACTGCTCAATGGTTTTATTGCTTGATGGATCTGACCTTATACCAATATGAAAAGATCCTCTTGCAGCATTCTCACCTGATGTTAGCAAAAGAAAATGGAGACAACTCACCTACTGACAGCAGGCAGAACCTCATTTCCCAATCTGAAATTAGGCCAGTGTACTAGGACATACTAGTGTACTAGGACATAATTTTGCTTCACGGGTCAATTACTACAGAACAAAACTAAACACTCCCACTTTTAACAGTCACACCCCTTTCCTGGCACAGAGCCAGCCTACCAATATCCCCAAACTGCCCTCCTTTCCCTTCAGCATATAATGCACCTGCCACGTAAAGATCAGCAACTTCTTGGGATGGAACTCTGGTACTTTTGCGGGCAGATCTAAATTTATCCCTTACGCTAAGTAATAAAGATATGTCACATACACAGACAATGAGCTATGGTCTAGATCTCCCTATGGACCTAGTGCCTACTATGTTCACTGTGTGAGAGACAACAGTATTACTCATACTGAGTTCCCTCTGTTGTTTGTAACAGCATTTCAGTCTGTAAGCTCTGATAAGGATCTACCCTCATTGAGAAAAACAAGGATGTAACAACATCCTCACAGCTTCCACTGGCATCAGATTCCTGCAAATAATCCTTTACCCATCCACACCCAGGTTACTGAGTATGCAAGCCCACAAACTCCAAGAGAGGTCCTTAGATTTGCAGACTGTGAAAGAAAACCCCATTAAAATACACTGTTCAGATGACAGACTCTGCCCTGTTCCTTGATTAAAACATCAGTGCTCTCCTAACAGCTGCCTTTAAGAAGCTGAATAGCATAGTTACTTAGAGAAATGAAGTGATTCAGCACTATGACTTGGCAGGCTGTAACTTAATGGGCCAGAGTCCTTGTTTCAGTAACTATTAAAATTTATAGAGAAATGAAGTCTTTTTTACACTGCTGTTTTTCTCCAATAAAATGCGTTAATCTACTAGAAGAGTAGCATTTTCCTACTGAACAATGCTGAGTTTGCTCACATGTAATAATTATATCAGACATGGGAAAAAGTACTCTTTGGTGAAAGTACGTTACACTTAGTTTGTATTTGAGCAAAATGTACCAGTTTTTCATTTTCTGCTTTGATAGAACATTTTTATTCATGGCAAACACACCACAAAATGCTGACAAAAAACAATGAACATACATATTTACAGAAGGGCCAAGCACATTGCCAATTTACTTAAGAAGTGGAACAGTGCCTTTCTAGTGCTGGACTCAGTATTTTTTGCACTAGGCTATAGAGCACAGCATGCTATGATTGAGTCTCTTTTTTGGCCAGTGCTGAGCACAGTGCTAACTGAAATGGTCTCCCACCAGAAGGACCATGCTGTTTTCTCTCCAACACCATCAGGGCCCTGATCCTGGTGGAGTATCAGTGCCATACACGTGCAAATTAAATCAGCATCAAGGGAGCCACGCAAGCTTCCTATGCAGCCATAAAATTCTCACCAGTATACCCACTGTCTACTTGAGATAATTAATAGCTCAAATTGCTAGGGGAAAAACAATCAGTTTTACCTCTACCTTCCACTGGAATTTGGCTGCATCAACACAGATAGCTCACACTGTAATGTGGCAGAAATCAGTGTGGAAATCATAAATCAAACTGTACAGCCATCCAGCTGCAAGCCCCAACTCCCCATATGCTGACTTCTCCAGATAAGACCTGGCCTGAGTATACCAAGTGATAATTAAATGAAATCAGTGTTATAAAAGTAATGACTAGAGATGACAAGATGAAAGCCTTCCTACATGTTAAAGCTGGTAATTCTTTAAAGCATTCACGAGTATGACCATTCCCCCATGTCCCCTTACTACTATGCCAAAATGATGTATTTGGAGTGGAATAATTAAAACAATAATTCTCAAACAAAGTGGGAATTACAAGATAATTAACCATACTGAAGTATTAAGCAAACTGCAGTAAAAGCCAAGGATGCTCAACGCTAAGGTCAATTACAGCATAATTATCTGAATGACATTATTGCTGTTATAAAGACTGTTGAAAGTATAAAAGAAAGTATAAAAATGGATACAATATGCATCGCAGGGAAACGACCAGGCAGTAATGCTGCTTCGTAGGCTGATGCCAATGTTATAGATGGAAAGACCAGCACTGGAGCTTGGACTCAGGCACTGCCCTAGGTTTGGGTTTGGAGCACTAGACTGCCTAATATTGTAAGCACAAATCAGAAGTGGGAAAAGAGAAAAAAAAAGGGTTAAGACTTCTGACACCCTAAGTGTGAGATGAAGACTGTTCTGGAATGAGGTGGGAGGTGTCCTCCCAGATAGGTGAGAGGCCAGGGCAGAAGAAAAAAAGGCAGTGCAAATACAGAGAACATGTGCTCAGGGAGGACTGCAGCCAAGGGGTCCCATCAAGCAAGCCTAAGGGTTCTAAGCTAACCGATCTACCTGTTTAAAAAATGAACTCTTTTACATACCTCTATATGCACAGATACATTACTTTGATTAAACTCAGGATGATCGTGTGAAATGCTGTGGGTTCATCTACAGATACCATAACAGAGTATTTGCAAAGCGATTCTGCTTCCTGAAGTCACCAACACTTATACAGCCCTTTTGTTGCTGGTATTAATATTATTATTATTATTGTTATTATTACATCACAGCATCTGCATGGATGGACACGGACTTTATCCTCTTTGCTTTAATTTTTAAGCACACTCTCTGCAGCCCTTAGGCAAGCAGATCTTCTTTACCATAGCCTTACCTTGTGGTCTACATAGTGGGTCATGATCAGGCTGATCAGTCAGGCAGTACAACCTGGACCACAGCTCTTCCAAAATGGTTCATCAGAGGAGGCTAGCAGTCAATTCCAGATGTATCACTCACTGGTCATGGTGGACTTCTTCAACATTGTCATGTCCTTTTTTTCCAATCTTTCTCATCTCGCCCAAACTAAAACCTAACTTCCACTCATCCACACCATGATCAATTTTTTTGTTGATGTGTTATTTACTGCCTTTTCCCTATGGTTGCATTTTCAGACACCAGAAAAAGCTTCAGTAATTGTCAGTGAAAAATGCAACCAACTAGCTAGGAAAGATACAGAACAAATCCAATTATAACATCACATGACCCAATCTGAGTTAAGTGCACTGAGTTTTGTAATCAAGCATGTGATAATTAATTTTAATACAAACTATGATTAAAATGCAAACTTTGAAGTTTTATATAGCATTTTTAACCACTAATTAACTTCACTAATTGCAAAATTAATGAAGTTAATTAGAGGATAAGAGTGCCATAAAAAACCATCAAAGTCTAGATGTGCAGTGTTGTCTGCAAAAGCAATGAGAAGGCCCTCAAATATCCAGAATAAAGAGAACACGCAGCGTCAGCAGTCTTCAAAATCCAAGTATTCTCTTAAGTGTTATGTCAAGAGAAATAAGAGATATATGTGTATATTATGTATAGGGGTGTGTGTGTAACTTCATTAAAAATGCCTATGTAACTGTTTACAATTACATTATCCTCTTACCATTGGTGGTATCATTGGAGTATTTATCTGAGCTAATTAAAAGCATCAAAGTCTAGATGCTATGAAATGGGTGATAAAATGAAGCAATAAACTACTATGGTTGCACACATTAATTCCAGTTGTATTCAACATATACTTATCAATTTGCTGGAAAAGCTGAGAGGCCCACACAGCAACAGTTGAAGATACCCAGCAACTTTGATGTATAATACTATCAGTGTGTGATGATGCTTCTCTGGCCCCTCCTGGTGTACAGGTTCATGTCGGTGACAAGAAAAGTAGATGTTTAAAGCAATGGTGAGGTCTGCTGGCTGTCTTTTGCAGATGGATTTTTGCAACAAATCCTTTAAAATACAGCTTCTCCCCTAATCATTGCCTGGAGAACATAAAACACATAAGGCATAATCACTGCTTGATACTGTGAGGGTCAAGAAGTATGGGGAGAACTAATGCAGCTTTAGGACACACAGTGGAGCAGCAGAAGAACACAGATGAAAGTGAAAAAAGGAAGGCCAGGTTTGGGTTAAAGTTTATCCTAGCACAGACACATGAAGACAGTGAAATCAAATGTGCCAAGAGTAACAAGCACCTTTTGGTAAGCAGAACAGTTTGAACGCAGGACCTGGTTTCAGCAGGGAACAAAATAAAAAGAAGTAGATGGCAAGAAAAAGAGTTAAACATTTCTGATAGGTTTGTAGAAGCCTCAAAATTCACAAACTACATTTACTAGGAAGTATGCTCTCACCCACATTTTGCTACTTGCTAACATTGAATTTAATTGACAGTAAGACAATCTGGGCACTGTCAAACATCCTCCCCCACTCAATCCATAGAGCAATTCACTTGATCCATTCTCTCCGTTCAACACCCTGTGATTCTATTTCCTCCCTTGACCAGACCCCGAAATAAGAATACATGCTTCAGAACACAACAGAGTAGGTGATTTGGATGGAAGGAAAAGATTTGCAAGACGTTAAGGCACAAATTGCAACTGGTACAGACAATAGAGTAGATGAGCCCCAGGGCATAAGCAGGTTGCAAAGGAATATCAATCCTAATGATCCCAGAAAGGAGAAACATTCCAACATCACAAGCCTGGAGATGCTACCTGAGAAAAATATCCTGCTGGCATTTTAGAAAGTAAGTGAAAATCCAAGACACACCTGCATACTGGTCATCAAAGCAAGTCTCTAAATGTTACTTCAGCCAAAATCAGAGTCACTTAAAGGGAAGGGTCAAAGGTCATCAAGTTACAGAAATTCACAGAAATTCAGAAGAATTGAGGGTAAATATCTTTGGAAACTTGAGAAACTGAGCAGTGCTAAGGAAATATGAAACTATATACTCCTCTCTCAAGTATTTATTTGGGGTTCCAGTTACTGATGTTTCATGCTATTTCCTTCAGCAGAGATCTGAAATAATTTGAGCAGTTCCAACAAAACAGAAACACAAACAGAGAACAGAGAGTATGGGCAGTTAACTACGGAGAAAGAGCAAGGGAAGGCATGTAATCACAGAGTAGGAGAAAAAGCTCAACTAGCTGGAACATTCAATACAGCAATTTAATTGTGGGCTCACCACCATGAAAGAGAGAGAAGAATAGCCACCAGCCTGCATTACAGGTTTTGAGTCACTGAGATGTTATAAGGCAAGGAAAAGCAGCCGCAGACCATGAGTGTTCTTTAAAAGCCAATGATGGACATGCATAAAAATTCTCAACATCCAACATATCTCCAGGATATCAACACTAATTTTGTTTTCACAGCAACTGCATTTAAACAGAATACACAAGGATACTTGGTAAGTTTTCAGAATTCTAAAAAAACACTACAGAGGGAATGTTTTATGATAGCCATTAAAGGTTTGTGTCAGTATGCTTTACACTCTGTTCCTGCAAGAATCAGGAAATCCCTCTGAAGAATAACTGGGTTTCGCTCAGAGTCCTCTTTTCAGACCAAGCACTGTAGTAGAACTGTTATCCTTCCACTTTGCAAAGTGATTAAAATGGACTGTAAGGCATAGAGCCAAGATGAATGCAAACATTTTCCTGCAGCGTCTCAAGGCACAAGGGTTATAAAAATCCCTTCAGTACTGGCAACCAAAGTTAGGAGGTAAAAAATACACACGTATACAACCCCTAGATTTTCCATGTTCAAGCAGCAATGATCAGGCTTTAAGTGTTGCCTTCTCCAGAGATATTTATGTGGATTCAGTTTTCATGTGACAGGTCCTAACAACTTTCTCCTGGGATTTATATTTCCTATCTATTCTCCATTTTGAACACAAGGATCTAACCCAGTGCTAATGAGCCTCTTTTTTTGCTGCTTTAAAACCACAGAGATCACATCTGAAGACGGTCCCACAAGATACTCAATTTAGCTTCCCTCCATCAGGTATTGTGCCCCAGTATCCTATTTTCAGTTTTGGTTATATCTAACAAATGGCTACATTCATGGCAAAAGCAGCAGTTTCGAGTTTTCGTATTTCTGTTCCTTTCCAATCTATCCATATGTATCAACCCTCCAGGAAAAAATACTTTCATTTTCTTCCCTTCTGCTTGTTTGTCTCTAAAGGATTTTATAGTTGTTTTGCTGCAGAGATGACCTAGGAGATGATAAGAAGACAAAGTAAATTATTGTTTTAACTGATTAATTTGTGAATAGAGCTGATGATCTCTCTCTACATGTTCTGACTAGTTATCTCTCTTATCCCTATTTTTAATCCTATTTGTTCCTGACTTGATCCGCAGAAAAGTGATGGGGAAAAAAAGCAGCCTTCAAAATGCTACCATGATTACAAAAAGCCCCCTAAAATTCAATAGAAACACTCATTCCACATCCTGACTGCTTTTGTCAGCAGAAACACATTCACATTCTCAGGTATTAAGCAAGAGACCAGCAATTTGGTCCTCTCTTCTCCATTGGATTTTTTGTGGCTTCTGAAGACTTGATTTATTTTCTGCCTTTTTAGTACCTTACATAATTTAGGAAGCCACAGCTACTGATAAGTGTCCACTAAAAACAGAATTTCATTATCCAACCAAACCCTTGACTGGGTGGGTGAATAAAACATAACTGAATGCTATTAAATGTTTGCAGATTCCAGGTCATGCTGATTCTGAAACAAAGCATTCTCTCAACCATCCATTAAAAGTATCTTCCATAAAAAAATATTTGATGCTACTATTCTCCTCTCTGCCCAAATATTATCCTAGCCCATTACACCTGCCTCACTTCATCTTCCCTCACTTACTCTTGCTCCCAAGATCCTTGTTCAGGAAATTGTCCCCATTTCCTATTCAGGAAAGCACTTGAGCAGATGCCAGATTTGAGGCACACACTTTGATCTTATGAAAGTCACAAAGCAGAAAAAGAAATCAGAGAAATGTACATATGTGCTGAACTTCAGATGCCTACTGTGCACTACTCTGAATCTGGACTTCAGCCTGCTGCAAAAATAATGGTCCTTAGTTTCACTCTTCAAATCAAGGGCTCTGCTAAGTGGAGTGGATGGAGTGGTGGGAACACAGATTCTGCAGTCAGCCTTAAAGCAGTTACATCAGTATATAATAGCCTATCCTAAGCATAACACCTACTTTTGAAGACTGAAAAAATAAAACACATGGTCCTTTCTGCCAGATTTTTAGATGCATTACAACTCATGAACATCATAGAGCTTTGCCAAGAGAAGCAGCAGTAGCTTTTACTTCTCTGAGCCTTCCATTATTTATATTAGATAGGTCACACTGTTAATGTTTTAAATGTTAAAAGCACAATCAAATACTGACTTCAGGCTAGCTGGAAATGTTTTGATGTTAGCAATGAGTAGCCAATACATTTTTAATTCAGGTTAGAGAAAAGAAAAAGCAAAAATCTCCCTCTTGTACTCTTCCTGCACTCTGCCAAGTAGTTAAATGTGATTAACTTGGCATGTACACACATGACTTCTATTCTATTCAAATTAGTTATTTTAGGTAATTTCTGAAGACTCTTGTCTCTCATTTAAGTATTTCATCATACTATCCATCTTTCCACTTGCTTTTAAGGGAAGACTACAGTAATATCCCTAAAACAGCATTCTGGCAAATGCTCCTGAATTATGTAATTCACTAGGTTCAATGCCACTGTTACAATCATTTTCAAGGAAGACTGATATAACACATTATTATTACAGCTACACAATCCTGAATTTAATTTTCCTTTGCTGAATTACTAACACTCTAATGCTGAAATTGATCTGTTTTAAAAACCTCATGTGAAAGATTTTTTAAATACCATACATGCTCAGGCTCTTTATTTTGAATGGTTTAGAAATGAGATGGTAGAAACAGTGGACTAAAAAAAAGTCTTATGTTCTCTAATCTAGAATTAAGTATGCTAAAGAACACCAAGCATGTTTCCAAGCAATATCTATGGTGTAGGTTTAGATCTGCAAAGACCTGATATTTCATCAAGGCTCCAGGAAATAAATTTTTAAAATTTATTTATAAAACAAAATGAAAGACGTTTATTTCCATGTGGAATGCCTCTAGAGAAGCTGGCAAGTAACAAGTTTATTAAAATGACAAGTTCAAGGTACTTTTCTTGTTGACTGTAAATAATCTCCCTGTGAGCCAATTAAGAGTGTAGAGATCAAAGGCACAAGAAGCACTGTAAAAGCTGGAATTACAGGGTTAAGGGAAAACCTCCACAGGCTCCTTCAATACATGTAATTTCCTCTAGGCACTACTCATTGACTGGGTGAAACAGTCCAGACAAGCATTTTTTTACTTGCTTTGGAGTACAGTGAAAACCAACACCCACACTTTAAAGGACACCTAAATAGGCAGCTTGATCTTATGCACAGTCAGAAATGAATTTAGTTGCAAAGACTGATCCAGGTGAGAAGGCTAAAAGGGAGCTAGGATGAATGCACAGGATGACATAAATGGGCTTCTCTGTTGGGAAGTTATTAAATCTCAAATTACAACAGTTTGTCTGTGCATTTCTTCTCCATAACAGCTTGCCAAGATCATTTCTTTTCAAGGCACTAGTCAGAATAGCCAGCAAAGTGTTTCTTAATGCAAGGCTTGACTACAATGATGATCTCTGCACACATTATCTTCAAATTTGAAGAGTGAGTGGGGCTTTACATTGCATACACAGAGCATTGCCAGCATGTCCTTAGCCAGAAGTTAAGAGGATGAGTTGCAAGTCACACCACTGTTTACTGACCAACATCTGAGCTGCTAGAGTATCCTTGCACTGCTACCTTGCTTACTCTCAGTAATGAGCTAAATCCTGTTTTAAGAAAGAAAAGCTTGAATTTTAAAGTGGGTCTTCACTGTTGTTTCCTGCTAACATGGGGACAGATTCTGAACCTGTTCAGTCTGTCCCCCTTTGTTTCACTGCCTTTCCTTGCCTCTTTTATATTCCAGGGTAAGAGTGCAAGACAAGCATTCATTATTTGTTGTGACGGATAAGACCACCAGAATGCTCACTGTGCACAGCCTTTAGTTCTGACAGCAAATGCAAATTTTCATTTAAAGACACCTAGAGCACCAGATGGAGCCCTTACAGTAAAAAAGCGTTAACAAACTCTTTTACAGTACATACAAGTGCATCCAAAGCAATTGCATCCAGTCCACAGACGGAAATCCTTCCTTCCTGCCTGTATGCTCTCCCCACTGGGTACTTTCACTACTGACAAAAATCACATTCCCACATCCACCTCTAGGGTTGCTCCCCCTCAGCAGCCTTGCAGGAAGTCTGAAAGAGTCCTCTAGCTGTGCAGCAGCCCTTGCTGAGCACATTGCTAACACAGTCAGTGGAGCACAGTGCCCAAAATCCTTATCTGTGGCTGAACAATCTTGCTCCACGCACAGAAAGTGGCAGAGCCTTGCCTGTGTGGCCCTGGGCTGGAGGTAACACAATGAGGAACAGTTCAGACACAGTGCTGGGATGTCTACAGTCACCACTGCTCCATCTAAGATGGGCTAACACTAACCCCAGGGCTACAGCACTGTGCTTTGTGGCATACTTTATATATATGCTCTGTGACAGCTGTGAGCAACAGAATCAAACACAAACTCCCCTTGCCATGACCCTCCCAACAGTGCTGTGGCTTCTGCTGATTCTGCTACATATCACAGAATAAGCTGAGTTGGAAGGCACCCACAAGGATCATCGGGTCCAACTCCTGGCCCTGCACAGCACCATCCTCAAGAGTCACACCGTGTGCCTGAGAGCACTGTCCAAATGGTTCCTGAGCTCTGTCAGGCTGGTGTTGTCACTTTCCTGGGAAACTGTTCCGGAGCCCAACCCACTGGGAGAAGAACCTCTTTCTAACAGCCAACATAAACCTGCCCTGTCACAACTTCAGGCCATTCCCCCAGGTCCTGTCATCACCACAGGGCAGAGATCGGTGCCTGCCCCTCCTGTTCCCCTCACGAGGAAGTTGTAACTGCAGTGAGGTCTGTCCTCAGACTCCTCTTTTCCAGGCTGAACAGACAGAGTGACCTCAGCCACTCCTCATACACATTCCCCTCAAGGTCATTCACTATCCTCACTGGCCTTCTTTAAATGCTCTTTTACAAGTTTAAAGTCTTTCTTATATTGCAGTGCCCAGAACTGTCCCCAGCACTGGAGGTGAGGCTGTCCCAGCTCAGAGCAGAGCAGGACAATCCCCTCCCTTGCCCAGCTGCGATGCTGTGCCTGATGCCCCCCAGGACAGGGTTGGCCCTCCTGGCTCCAGGGCACTGCTGGCTCAGGTTCAGCTTGCTACTGACCAGGACCCCCAGGTCCCTTTCCACAGCACTACTTACCAGCCTCCCATTCCCCAGCCTGTCCCTGGTGCAGAATCCAGCACTTTGCCCTGTTGAACTCCACATGGTTGGTGATTGCCCAGACCCCTGATTTGCCAGGGTCTCTCTGCAGGACCTCCCTCCCCTCGAGGCAGTCCTCCCAGTTTTGCATCTCTGCAGACCTGCTCAGTATCCCTTCCAGTCCTGTATCCAACAACATGGTGTGGAAGGAGCCACAGAAACACAGAAGCAATGTAATCAAGCCTGAAGGAAGGATGAAAATTCAACCATAACCTGTCTTCTACAAAAACATGAAGAGACAGTCAAATGAAACTGGAAGTAGCTCAAGAGGACTGAGTGGTCAAACCAGAAGCATACATGTACAGTAATTTCACGAATACAAGCCACACCATTTTGACTAAGATTTTCCTCCCAAATCGGAAATGCGGCTAATACTCAGAAGCGGCTAATATGTGAATAATTTTCCGACATTTACAACCTCAGAAGTGCCAGCCAGAGTGCCGAGCCGAGCAGTTGCAAAGCCGGCATTTTGCGATTGTTACAAATTGTTACTCTGTTGCGCCGCTGGTGGTTAACACTGTTGTTTTTTGAATTACCCATGGGTAACAGAATTAATCAGGAAATGTGCTATCTGCAAGTTTGTCTTTGAAATTATTTTTTCTCAAATTAACATTATGTATTCAAGATGTGTACAAAGCCAAGCCTGCAGCTGCCTAATAAACTCAAACCTGTACTTCAGAAGGTGTAAGACCTCAAAGACAGCCAGATGTCAGATGAACCTTCCTGTTTTCTGCAGAAATGCAGTGCCAATCACTCCATCATCACTTCTTTTACTATAACCCACCAGGTACAGTGTCTTTTATTGCTTTTTTCTGTGCAGTGTTGGCACTTAAAGCACTACATAAGTATGAAAAACAATCACGGTCTGTGCTTATCTGATTAAAATCCAATATAAATTACATGCAAATAGGTGCAGCCCACTGGTTCATGGCAAGCCGCCAGTAAAAAACTTCTGTGGCTGAAGGATGCGCACCATTAATTTAGGGTTTCATCTATCTGCTGTACATTATTCTTTTATTTTACTGTTTCCTATTACTAAATGTTCTTTCCCATATCCACTCTTATTCCTAACTGGCCAGCTTGGAATTCCAGTTGTGCACTATCAGACACCAGGCAGTGCAAAAAAACGTTGCCCCACAATGCATAATCACTTTGTGACTTGAGTAAGACCAATTCAATCTCAGCCTACATAGTACATCAGTTCTCTCCCTCCTTGCTTCACTCAAAACTACTGTTACCTCAATGCAAATTCATTCCAGAAGCACTTTCCTGTTTCCTGGTCTCAGCTCTCTGAAACAAAGCAAAACTTAGGGCCCTTCTTACAGATCTGCAGGCAAAGCAGATTACCCTGACGAGCTAACTCAGTGTAACTAAGTACAGGGAAAAGTACATTTCACATGAAAACACAAAACTATCCAAGCCTGTCTAAAAAGTAAGGCAATGACGCAGAACATTCACAAGTTAGTTTTTCTGAATTCTTACACATTTTAGGTGATGCAAGTGCTGTTCAAACACGATTATGGAATATATTTGTTTTAATTGGGCTTTAAGTCCCTGCATTTCAAAACATACTCACTTTACCTTCAATCAAGGTTGAAATTTGCTATCACAATACCTTTAGCTCCCTTTAGAATTGTTATGTGTATTTGCCAAAGAGAAAAGCACTGGGGATTCATCATGCACAAACTGATATGCATAGTAACACCACCCCTAGTATGTTTGCCAGAAATAACTTGGTATTTCTACCCTTTGTTTAGATATTTGTATGATTAATAAAAATTCAGGCCTGATCTCACAGTAATTAACATCTGGGCAAAACACTTCTTGCTGATGTCAACAGGGCTATGGTTTGATACAACAAACATCCTGCATGTTACAAAAAACTTTAGCCCTGACAGCAGTAAAAGGCAATTTCTTCCTGATCTCTTCTTTGCTTTCCTTCTTAACGTGATGAAAGCAGGAACAATATGGCAACCATAACAAAGGGGAATAATGAAAACACTCACAGATGATTACCCAAAATATGTCCATAACTACCACAATTACCTGGCTACTGAGGTGTTTGATTTTAGGACAACTTAAAGATCCATGAAGACAGGTGACAAAAAATACCTGCGTATCACAACTTTGGCACCCCAAAACCCAATGACTACCTCAGATACCAGCAGGTGCACATGTTACAGCAGGAGGAATACCTCTGTATGCCTTCAGACAGCAACACTGAACAGCATCTTCTTCATTCACTGCAGTGGTGTTTTCACCCCTCAAACTTTATTTGCCACTTTCCAGCTGATCTGCACAACACCCTAAAGGTGATTGCTACAAAGCCAGAATAACAAACACAAAGCATCTCTCCTGCCAAGTGGCAAGATCTTCCAGATCATACGCTAACTTCCTTCACAACCAGCCAGCAAAACCATATTTGACAACACATTAGATGCACTAAGGGTGCCAAGCAAAAAATACTCAGGCACAAAACTAAAGTGCCGGAGACGGCTGGAGTAAACTTGCAGCTTCTCCAGGGACAAAACTACTTTTTAAGCAAAGATATCCTAATGGGATGCTATTTTTCTGCATCTATTCTCTGCCATCCCTCAAGACAGATTTGAAAAGAAGGACAAACAGAAAGAAAAGTATGAGTCAGAGGTAAAAAGTTTAGTCTCTGGGACCCAGAAACCACAAGAATAGGTATCTCAGACATGTTTTTTAAAATGCTTTCTTTCTGTCTCCTTCTTCTCTTCCTGAAGGACTAAATGTAAAATGAAATTGTCTTACAGAAGGACAGTTGCTTCCCCCCTGTGCTCAATCATTCCAGTCACACTATGTTGTCCAGTAACCTGCATTGATAATTCCTCATGAATAAAATGCCAACATTATCATCCACAGCTATGTTGTTGACATGCGTTTGCTATTTCACTAAAAATACCATTAATTTTCTGGCTTCACAACAGCTGAGCTACTCCCCATTTGAATATACAAAAGAGTATTTTGTTTAAACCAAATTAAAAGCGTTCCAGTAAATGACTTCAATTTTGCTGGCTATACTACTTAGTGTATACTGTTCTATTTAAGCCTCTCTCTTCTCATCTCTAGTCCTTCTACACCCCTGTCCTTCTCTCTGCTTTTTTTTTATCTTCCCTTCCCTTTATATACTTAATCCTTTCATTTCAGGAACTGGATTTGCCCAGCAAGACATCCACAGTCACAGAGAGCTTCAAACACATAGTGCCAAGGAGTTAAGGCAATGGTGAAATTGCCTCTGCTCTGTTTTTATTCACCTGTTTGCCAAAACATATTTAGCAGTAAGGAAAAAAAAGAAAAGGGGAGGAAAAAAGCACATAAATGCTGAATACACCTTCCTTTACCCATCCAGACAAGTGCTGACATTCCCCATTTAAGCTGGAATGAAAACCACCATTTCTGCCAAGCCCTCCTGGCATCTCACCACTTTATTTGTTCCCATTTGTATCTAATGCTTTTGTCAACAGTTCAACAAAAGTCAAAGCAAACAACCCACTACAAACACTGAGGGTAACAGCAACAAGCATGAATCCTTCACAATTATCCAGCCCAGCTGCTCAGTGCCTGTCCAGACTGCTTTCATTTACAACAGTGTCAACAAAAGGCTGAAACCCAATAACTATGTGGGTCAATACTACCACTGTAAAGCCTCCAGAGAAGAAAATGCTGTTCTGCTGCTTAACTGCTTCAGCAAACATGCAGAATAATTCAGTTAGATAGACAAGTGCTTGCCTAATCATTTGTTGTGTGAATTATTCAAGGTTTTCCCTTCAAATTGCTAAACGATGGTTCAAATATTTCCAAGGAATCACCAAGATGTCCTACAGGAGAAAAGGGAACATAAGGCACATTCTGATATAAGAGAAGGCAATGGTAACCTGTGATCTTGAAAAGGATTAGAGGAGCAACGCCTTCTTACACCTTGCTTCTGGTATAAAGAACACACAGCTTTTAACATACAATGTTAGGCACGCATAGATTTACTAGCTACTTGCTCTCTATACAGAATAATTAAGGTTGTATACAATTTTTCTTCCTTTTTTTCATGTGAATTGTGAAAGAGTTCTCTCCAGAGAATATGTAAAGTGTAGATAAAAATAAGCACAGTAGTTAGACAGGTGGATGCAGAGAGGAAAAATGCATTTTTTTTCCCCACATACCTTCCTCCACTGCCCTCCATGTTCATTTGACACAAGCCAAATGCTGACTCACCTTCCTTCAGAGGTTTCGCATAGGCTCATGTTTACATTTTTAAAGAGCAGGACAAGGTAGTCTTACTGCATGGAACCCAGTGCTAAGCATTACATGTTTTGCTTCAATTGCCATTTTAGTACGGGAAACCTCCAGATGTCTGCTTCCCTGATTTTGTTGGCTTTTGTCACAATTGCTCCATTACGTTAACTTATTTTTTTTAAACTTTTAGCAAACTTTAAGAAAATGGGCAAATTAAGTAACAAATGGTGCTTGTTTTGATTTAATCTCTTTACTGTCAAAAACAACCCTGAATATGAACAAATGTTTTTCCTAGGACCAGTTTACATATACATCACAGTGCAGTGTTGGATGGGTATGTATCTTGAGCCAGAATACAATATCAAATACACTTATGAATATTTTATTTTTGACATCTACAGTAACAGTTGCACACGCTGAGTAACTAACATTCCAGAGAGGATTCCTGGCAGTTTTAAGACTTAGAAAAAGAGCAAGAGAAATTCTCTCTCGATGTCAAATTAAAGAACATATTTTTGTTTTTATAATTAGAATCTGCAACATATTTTGTTTGCAAAACATGCGGCTTTGCAGTGATTGCACTGTAGTAGTCTGGTGTTGTGTGTTGTCAACATGAGAGACTTCTATCAAATAAAGTTTTCTTCCTCTTTCTGTCCAAAACAATCATGAAACATTTGTCTACTAAATAGCAGCAGCTCCATCACACTGTGATCACTGTAGCTGTTAGTACGAACTACAGCCCTACACTACTTGGTGGGAAACTGCTGTTAGATTTACTATTAAAAATCACATTATTGCTATTTGCAACACTAAGTTTATTAGTATTAGCAGGACTGCTACAGTAATTAGCAGAATTTGTAAAATTTCGTAAGGTCCACAGAGAGCAAAGACACAAAAGAGGTACAGTACAACAGAAAACACCTGGTATCAAAAGAGCTGCAACTGGTGCAGACTAAATGGGAAAGATGCTAGATACTCTAGAAAAAAGAGGGAAGAGGGATAATATGACAATTTTTGATAGTGTCTCATCTTCCTCATCCAGCAGAACAGGAAAAAGCCATTGGAAAATGGTACCCCCAGCCATTGACACAGCTAAAGGTAATGCTATTACCCAGAAAACCTTCATAAAGCACACCAGAGTCCTACGGGTCTGGTAAATAACTTTACTGCTTTCAAACACCTGCAGTGTGATACAAAGCTTTTAGGCTACCTAGATGGTGAGCACACACTGCTTTTTCTAAGGGCAACAAACTGATCCTGGACAAGACGCCTTTATGCTTAAGGCAGGGCGCCTTTGCTACTCTCATGTCAATTACGCACACTGACATGGCACTCAGAACAATACTGTACTCCAAGGGAATGGCAAAAAAAAAAGGTTTCTCTAACCCCACAAGGTTCACTATAATTGATTTTAAGGAGATTATTTTTAAATTATGCAGACAGAGCTCTTCTCATAAACTGCAGCATAGGACAGCAAGACTCATTACAAAATAGTAGTTGGAGGTCATGACACAAAACTCTTCTCAAGGCAGGGAAGAAAAGCAAAACATTAATTTCTCCCAGGACTAAAATAAATTACAGTTTGATATTTTTAAAGAAATGGAGAGCTGAGACAGAAGTATAGCATCAACAGATATGGCTTCCACAAATATATAAGCACACAGACTATGAGCCAGATACAATGATTTTCTAATGCCTGGTATTGGAAGATCACAAGGCAAAGCCCTCTGTTATTTAGGTCAGCACTGGCTTTTCAACTCAATGCAACTAGTGATTTCTATACAGTCTGTCCACTTTGTTAAAATAACAAAAAGAGCAAAGGACTCAGAAATACGCTGCCATGGCTGAAGAGTTTTATGTTGTCTGTGGTCTGTGCCAAACAAAATCCACATACAACTGCAGAAAATCTTTCTGAGGGTCGCTGTAATTGGGAAACTCTTCTCCAGGCCTTTTTTCCATATTTCTGCACTGCACTACTGCAGAACATGCCAGTCTGACAAAGCAGGACCCAGCCAGCAAAACCAGTGTTATTGTTTATTTTGATTTGTCAAGATTAATATAGCAAAGAAAATACTGTATGCCCTCTTTCAAACAATATAGTGGCTTGAAATTTGCCAGCTTCTCTGTACGGGGGATCTATGATAGACAGCTCAACTAGCTAATGGAAAAAGGAACAACCCATGTTAAATCTTTTCCTTCTCCCATCCCCCTGCCCCACTTACTCATATGTATGCATTAAGAACACTCCCACAGCTACATTCACTGCCTCTTGAGTGGCAGAAAAACAGGTGCAGCTGTGCCTGTTAATATTCGTATGCAAACAAGCAGCACTGGACTGGCTGCTATGCCTCACTTAAAAGCTCCTCAGTACTTTGATAAGTTTGCAGATCAAAAAGAAGTGATATGGAGTAATCTGCTGTCCTTTTAATGCAATTAGCAGATTAAAGTGGCATTTCACTTCCAATACTTCATTAAAACACTGATTGCATCCAGCATATGCTGATGATACAACATTCACAGCGTTCCCCCTACAGTCCTTCCTGAGACTTGGTGGAGAGTTGGGGTAAGCCCTGAGGTGGCAGCCAGCAGTCAGAGACGGCAGCCAGCACAGCTTCTGGAGCCAGACATGAAACCTCCACCCTGGAGCACCACAGCAGGGGTGAGGGGGGAAGAAGGCAAGGGAAGAGAACACCCGGTGCCTTCCAGGGAATTGACAGGAAGTCAGCAACCCCTGAGCTAATGGAGTCCATAATTCCTTCAGGAGGCAACAGAAAACATCATCCTCAGGATTTGCATCTCTTAAGCACGGTTGTGGCTGGGCCTCTTGCTGGGTCAGCTGTCACATTGCCGACTTTTGCTACTCTTCTCCATTTTATGATTTGTGTGAGACTTTCTACCCCTCAAGTTCTATTTCTTCTACGGTCTTGTGAGAATGAACATGTGAGTGGAGAAGTCCAGTAAAAATGCCGTGTGGACACAAGAGCTTATTTCCATTTTCCTCTTAGATTGTTTTTTCATGTAAGACCAACAAGCCAAACTATATGTCAGCTTAGGAAATTATTTTTAAAATTTCTTCCCCCCATGCACCCAAAAGCAAGTTAACAGCATCCCAGGAAAAGTGACATCAAGCTGAATTCCTTCAATCCCTTCATTGTGGGAAGCACTGCTGGGGAAGGACCTGGTTTCACCCCCTCTGCCAGAAGCTTGGGGCATCCCTGGGGTACCTCGAGCTCTGGCCCTGTTGCTACCATCCAGCACAGCTCCACTGGTGCCAAGGAAAGAACAAACTAAAAAAAAATTAATTCGCAGATGTTCATGCATTTCACACAGAGGGTGCCCTGTGGTCCGTTGCCAGGGCAACAGGAGACCACCAGCGAGCGCTTTATTGGCTTTATGAAGTGCGTCTCGGGGGCTATAGTCCGAGAAATGCTGCATGATAATCTTCAGGCTTTTCAGAAGCCTTGTTTTCTGTTTATCCACATTTAACCCTCTGAGTGTTATTAAGAGCACCACTGTCTGGCATGACAAGGAACATGGAGACAGGATGTGAGGAGACAAACACTTTGTCTCTGTTTCCAGCCTAGAGACCCTGGAAAGCACATCCTCAGCACCTGCTCCCACCTGCCCTGCACTGAAGTTTTCACTCACAGGTTGCAGGTAAGCTGGTAGGTAAGCTGTTGTAGGGCAGACCTCAGCACAACCATGTCTGGGGACGAAACTGACATCAGAAAGTGCAAATGCAATTAAACTATCACACAGACTAACAGACAAGTGATAGCAAGCACGTTTTCTCAGTAACTTCAAAAGAAGACTAAAAAGAATCAAGAGCATCCCACCAACTTTCCAGACACATAATGTGAAAAACCACACTTGTATTTGGAACCCCAATACATGACACCAGCAAATCACCCATGGCAAAACATTTACCAAAACTTATAAATTCACACAGAGAACTTTCCTTCCTCTCTCCACTCCAATATCAGTGGCTCACGAGCCATGGCAAGGCTGCAGACGGGGGGCAGGAGGGAACAGGGGTTAAAATCACAAATGACACAACACCCCAAGCAGCAGCAGCCGCTGCTGTCATCAAGCGCTAATCCAGCAGGAGAAGAGAGGGAGAAAGCCAGGGTGGCAGAAGGGATCAGTAGAAGAAACTGCTTGCATTCAGACTTGCAGGAGAAAGAGCATGCAGAGACAATCATTTCCTGGGAAAAGCTAAAGCCTAACGAGAATTTACTCTGCCTCCTTTATTCAGACAACCAACCCCTTTGTGGCAGGGTCTTCCTGACTGACAGGAACCCAGGGCTCTTTAATAGGATTTCCATATTACTTCCAACACCTGCCTATAAGTTATTTGTTTACATTGAAGAAGGCGAGATTCTCAAATCAGGCATCTGCTTCTGGTTCAGGCATATTTTAGGAAAGCATGCAGAAAGAAGCTTTGTTGCTATGGAGACATTTTTATTTTCTTCCCTTAGTTGGATGAAAAACATTAGCATTTCCAATTTTTTGTTCTTCAAAAGGCCAAATGTCACTTTAGAAAAGACAAAACTTTTCAAACTGCTATGCAGAATAGGCTAATTGAGTTTTAGATATTTAATTAATTATTCAACTCAATTAGAGCTGTACCAAGGAGAGGCAGGAAACAGTGCAACTTTCCTACAAACTTCCCTCAATGGCCAATTCCTGCTGGTTGGTCTAATTGCCTCTTCCCTCAAAGCACATCTAAACTTTGTAACTTCATGTTTTTGTAATTCATGTAATTCAATGTTGCACTCAACAATCTTGCATAACAACTTGCGTATTAGTCAGACTACCATTTCTCTAAACTTGTTCTAATAATCTTGGACCAGGAATGTGCTCCTTTCCCAGTGCTAAAAAAGAGACAAGAAGAGCAACACAAAAACAAATATACTACTAACATTCAGGGACTTCACCCATATGACAGAAACTTCCAATGTATGTCATACATGTCACTGAATCCAGAAGGTGCACTCCTTCCCTCCCTTTAGCAGATAATCTGTATGCCCAAGGAATCCACTGATTAATGTAAAAATAAGGGATGTTTCAAGTTTCTTTGGACCTAAGGGTTTTAAAGATAAAATCAAAATGTTACACGTTAAAAAAAAAAAAAAAGTTATTACAAAAAGGAAAAAAAAAATCACCCCAGCACCAACAGAAATCTGTAAGTCAAAAACCTAGTCTGCGTCACACTTTTGACAAAAACTGGTATGCGTTAATTTTCTCCCATTACATTGACAAACATCTATGTAACTTGACCTGAAAATGTGTTCTTCATTCCAAGTCATCCACCATGAGTAAACCAGTGCAAGACATGGATTCCAGCATCTAAAGTATGATTTTAATTGCATGCTTACAATGAGGAGAACTTGAAGAGATAGAATAAACAAATTAATTTCCTCCCTTCACTTCTTTTCCCCCAGCTATTATATTGTCAAAGCTTTCGCACTGGAGACCTTTCCACCCACCTCCTCATTCCAGCGAACTTCCTCTTCCTACTCTGTGATGTGAAATCATAATCCTGTGTTATCAACATCACAGTCTGTTGCCATGGAAATAATTAGACATGACTGCTCAGGTTAGAAATTACAGCCCATGTATGTATTTGCCTTCTGGGTGAAGAGAGCATCTGGAGAGAGAATATTTGAGTTACCCTAAATCACCAAGTGGCAACATAAAAGTTTGACAGTGGGATGCACTATGGGAATTCGACCAAATGTGGGCACACCACTGAGTAAGAATCAACCTGTGTAAAGTGCAAAAAGATTTAAGATAAGAGTACAGTGTGCCATTAATAGACAGAAGTGGGTACAAAGCTATTGGGTAAAAGAGGTGAAGGCATCAAAACTGGCAGAAGCAGCTATTTCTTTGATATCAGAGTATATGCTGTTACTTTCATATGAACATGAGTGCTCTACACTAAATTAAACTTCCCAGATGACCTCCTGAAAAAGACTACAGATGTGATACCACATGAATGAAAGAAATTTAAAACTCAGTTGGGGTGGGGGGAAGAAAAGAAGAAAAAAACACAGCAGGGAGATACACACCTGAGGTTTAGTTTCATGTTCTGGAAGTCTTTTCAAAAACCACGGGCTTGAATGGCATACTACAAGTTTAGCCATGACAAGGTTATTAAGAAAAAAAAGCAGCGCAAAAAAATCAGCTCCATAAGATAGACTGACAGGACCTTGCTAATTAATATTTGTTCTGCTTCAGCAGACAGTTACTGGACGAGACTGCAACAAACAAGCATGTCTCACCCAATCACATCATTAATCCACTCACGTTCACCACCTGAGGACCAGCTATGCCCCACAGATATTTATTCATCTGTTCCACAAACAAACAATTACAACACATTTTCTGGAATTAGGGCACCTGTTACATTCGGCACAGCTTACACACCCAGAGGCAGGTATCAATTAATACTGAAAAAATTACTGTATCAAAAGCAGAAGTTACTCATTATTTTTTGGTAATGCTACCCCCAAAACACCCACGAACATCAAAAACACAACTCTTGCAAAGCAGTGTGGTTCAAATCTACTCTGTTTAAAACTACCACTTTGTCATAACAGAAAGCAAAATACATGCAATGCTTCATTCCTGAATAGCAATAGGTACAAACAGAATCTATGATGTGAGTCTGAAATGTGAGCCTGTAAAGCGTTTTTTAGCTGAATGGTGACTAACTGGCCAAATAACAAAATGATCAGGAAATAAATCTTGCAAATTTCCTAAAGTTTGTAACAGCTAACCACATTTTTTGGCTTGTTTAATGCACACTGAATGTAGAAACATTTGGCAGGACACTCACACGTCTAGAGGAAGTCCCATTTAGGAGAAACCTGACAATTAGGACAAAGTCCACAGAATACACAACAGCAGCTTATGTGGTGTTCCTCTATCAGCAGAAGAACAAACTCAGTAGCATAATTATGTTTTACAAAATCTACAGATGACATTTGGTAATATCCAGAAGTCTTATATTGTATGTTGGGGCATTTTTATTTTAAAGTACCTTGTACTTTCCAGAAGTGCATTCACACAACTCCTCCAAGAATCCGGTTACTCGCTGGATTCAGGTGTAAGCAGCCTACTCTTAGTTACAACTAAATGAAAAGAGGTATAAACACTTAACAGCTTGAGAAGCACTGGAGCATCTGCTACCACAAATGTAAATGGATGTGGGAATCACATCCATCCGTTTTTCCTGTATTGCCTACATGTGTAATTATTAGCTTTCACAAAGATTAAGGCAAAAGTAATTTTATTTCTAAATTCGCCTCAATTTGCCCTGACAGACTTTTCCCAATTCACCAGCATGCTGGCCAGAAATCCACCCCAAAGCTGTATTGGATGCATTATTTCAGATCTTTTCTTCTAAAATTCTTTTCTTCCCCCTAGAGGAATCTCAAACTGGCTGTTTTACTCCTGTCACAAGACTGTTATTTTCAATTATTGGCACTTTTTGCTGCTAAAACACATAAAAATGAATAGGCATAGTCTCTGCCCCAAATAATTTAAAAATCAGATGAAAAAACCCCAATAACCAATAAACAACCCAAAGAAACAAACCAACCAGCCCCAAAAGAAAGACAATGCAAAACAGGTATATAATGAACAAGAGATCTTCAGAAGTGATAAAAAGTTACACGTGTTGGATCCTATGCATGAATTCATACGTTTCAGAAAACTCTGAGTTTCTTGAACAATCTGCTCCATGACATCCAGGCTACCTCTGACAGGTCCACAGCCCATCCAGCATCTGGGAACTCCTTCACTCCATTTGTTGCACTGAGAGTTACAGGAAGAGTGTGCTAGCACACCACCACTTTCTGTCAGGTGGAGCTTTTTTACACAGCTTTTTCCTTTGTTTTTTTCCATTCCATTTTTTTTCCATTGCTTCTCCAAAGGGAATGCCTTTGAAAAGGAACTTTGTTAGGCACCAGAGGAACTTTTGCCACATTTGTCCCAGAGATGATAGCAGGACTGGAAAGAAGGACATGCCTCCCGCACCAGGAGTTCTCACAGGATGTGGAAAAACATGAGTGCAACTAGCAAAGAAGAATCAACTTAAATTAATAATCCTTCTTTTTTCCCCCCCTCTTTTAAAAAAAGGAAGTTTTACATCTTTGGAAAGAAGACACACAAAGTCCTCTGTGAAAAGCTGTTCAGTTAACTGCAGAGCTTTTTGTCTTTCTGTCTAAACACATTATATTCCCCCAGAGCCCTTAAGCCAGGGCTGCACTTTGAGCACAGCCCTGGCACATGCCAGCCTTCCCTTCCTTTTGTCTGCTCCATAGCCTTGCCACTGCACAAAGAGCACTCCCATGACCCAGTTTACTGCCTTCAGAATTTTCCCACACTTCAAACTTTGCAAAGAATTTGGAGGACTGGATCCAAGAAGAAATCAAAGAGCTCCCAAAGCTGCCCTTCTCCACAGAGCTTGCTGTGACAATGCTGATCTATTATTTAGGAACAACTTCTGGACAACCTCATGCTATCTGAAAGTGACTACTCAGTTTCAGCAGTGAACTACTCACTCCAGGGAGGTGAGGCTGGTGAGGATCAGGCTTAACACGTCACATTTTGTAGAGTGAGCCAAACTGCCTTTTCCTTGGCCTGAACTAACAGGAGAGTCAGGACCAGTACAGCTAGAGAAGCAAGTTTCAGTAAGAAAACTGCCCAGCAAATCCAAAGCACTGTAAGTAGTGGCAAGAAATGGGTCATTTCAGCCAAATTCCTTTCTTTGTGGAAATGGGTACTCTACCTTTGTTATCTGAATTGCACACTAAAGCGTAAATTTACACTTCATGAGCTATTTTAAAATCCACCCTGCTTAATAATCTATATCAGCAAGAAAACACTTTAAAAGGTCTCTCACAATTAAACCCAGGCACAACCTTATATAAATCAAAATTTTGCTACCATATCAAAACGTTACACTGGGGCTGTATAACATTGCCCATATCTTCATTACATGCTACACTAATTACTACCAGCAGATTCAGAATTTTCTGCACATTAGAGGCTTTTAGAGGAGCTATAAAAAATTTCAGGCATCATTAATTTAAATTTGTATTGAAATTTCCTTTTGACAGATGGCCAAAAATTACTTACTATTTAGAGTACCAGAGCCTGCCTGTTTGCACATTGGAAGAGGAAAGGGAAAAATTAAAAGGAAGAAGGAAATTTATGTCACATTCATTACCTGTTAAATGTTAAGAAGCATTATCCTGCATGAATAAATTATTTCATACAAGCACACAGACTCCAGCTGGTTCTGGCTGACAAAAATTGTCTCAAGTCACACAGCAGACAATCATAAAAAGCCTCTCTTAACCGGGAACCACTTAAGGGAGGAGGGATCGATTGAACAAGCGACTAACTGCTACTCTGGGCATCACTAAAAACATTTAAGGAAATTAGCAAACTATTTCACCTTGCAAGTCTGGCAGTAAGCCCCATAATGCTGACACACAAGCCAATTCACAACCTGAGCACTGTGCAAAACAAACATCTACTTATTTCAAAGTAAACTGCAAAAAGTAGATGTCCTTCTTTCCTTCTGGAAGCTGTATGAGTAACAGCACTTCTGAATCCCAGACAAAACCAGGCTTTTCAGTACAAATGCTCCCCCTAAAATCCAGGCCAGCATAACCACCCCAACACCTCACAAATGTTACAGAACCATGACTAGTATATATTGTTTAGAAACAGTGAATAGCATATGTATGCAGTTTTCCTCAGTCACTTTCTTGAAGGAAATCATCATGGTTCCAACTGCAGAGGTAAGCAGCCTCACTCAAGAAACCATGTAGATTTGTGCTCTCACAGTTAGGTATCTGCCCCACTTGCATTTATTAGTTTGAGTGCAGGAAAAAGGAAAATGGACTAAACTGATCTGCTCACAGCGAAGAGTGGGTGTTCTAGGGAAATCGTCATTAATGTGTGCTCCCACCTGGTCGCATAAAGCAGTAATAGCACTTCCAGCCCTCACGACAAAGAGGCTGAAGTGAAATCCAACATGCTGTTGTCTTATGTCAGCAGATAGACAGCTTCAGTGCCTTTGCTGCTTATGGTGAAAACTGACAGTTCCTGTCAGCTCCTGGTTATTACGCAGAGCCACGTGTGTAACAGCAAAACTGACAGCTATTGGCTCAGTTGTGCTTGGCTGGGACATGTCAGGAGTGCTGGTGGCAGAATGGGTGTGCTGGGATAGGCTGTGGGACACATTCCCACCTGCAGTGCAAAAGAATCAAGGTGTCAGCCCTTGATGGAAAGGTCTCTGGTGGGAGCAAAGCATGTGCCCAGAACCACGCTTCTCCCAACACCAACAAGGCCACGCTAGTACTATCTGCCTGACAAGATCCTGGTAATCTTGTCTAACACACACTAGACTCATGCTGTGAACATCTCCTCCATCACCTGCCCAAACCCAAGATTGTATTTCCTAAAAAAAGCAGGACTAGAAACTTGACAAACTGTTTCTACGGGCTCAGTAAGGTTGGTATAGGTCTTGCCATTTCTAAGAGAAGTGTATCTTTGTTTTCTATACTCAGCAGCACCTAATAAGGTTTGATCTTATGTTTCTGAAAACCGTGCAAAGTAGGAGAGCAGACCCATCAAGGAAGAGGACAGGGCTAATGTGCAGATGGACACATCTCTCCATCTGCAGCATTAAAACTCCAGGGGTCCCTGAGATATTCTGGTGGCTATCAGTATGGAAAAGCATTAAATGTCACTGAATCATACTTGTATCTATTACTGAATATTCAAAACTATACAAGTTGCAAGGTATGTTATTACATCTACTCATGAACACTACCTTACATGGGATTAAGGTGTGCTGCAGAGCCACTCAGAATCTGAAAATTAATTTTTGGAAAAGGAATGTAGAATCCTCAGTGCAAGCTTCAGTGTCATATTTATTACGGTAGAGGGAAGGGCAGCCCACTCCTCTCCAGCTACAGGGCAGTAGGCAGCACCCCACATCTTCCCTGTAAGTGACAGAGCTCTCGTTCCTCAACTGCATTACAAGAAAATACCAGAACTACAATTTACAGCCTCCAAAGGACTTAAGACCACTGGTTTACTCTTTCTGTCTCAAAAGCTTGGACACAGACCCTGGGTAGACCTTTCTTTCCATCCAAGAACAGCCTCAGTGCTGTTCCAGTAAACTCACTGGTCAGCATGTTGCTTGCAATCCTAGCTGTCCCACTACCAGCCACTGCCTAAATGTGACACACAGGCTATGCAGGGTGCTGCCTATCAACATGAGTATCACAAACATTTTGTGACTTTTTCCACCACTCTGTGCCACACTTTAGAAAAATGCAGCTGTCGAGTTACCCTTTATACCTATGAAATGGAATCCTACCTTGATGGAGTCTCTGTCTGCATGCAGAGCAGCCCCCATGTGTAAGGAGCGGGGAGATAGGGTGGCAGGGGATGGGTATGTGGGGGAAGAGAGAAAGAGAAAAGTACTAGTTAGTTTACATAAAATTATACATTTATCATACTCCAAAGAAAGAATTCTGATGTCTGTTAAATAATAAATTGCACAGATGTTAACTTCTCTGTACAGTTAATTATTAATGCTGTACAGTCAGATTTATAAAACTGGATTTCTAGCATTTGAACACAATTGCTGGCTACTGCTAGACAATAAACACTAAAGTAATTTCACGATTACAAGCCGCATGTCCGGGTGTCAGCAATGTTTAGGTCCTCGTCAATATATAAGCCACACCTGATTATAAACTGCACTTTCGTTGGCAGTGAACTTTCACAAAGTTGCCAATTAGTAACAGAATTGCGGGATCACCAGGTGCTGACCTTGGAAACATGATTTCCAAGCGAAAAAAGATACAGACAATAGCTGTGGCAGCATATCCTGCAGGTTTTATTAACAAGTAGAAAAAGCTACAAACAATAGTGTGGTCATTTTACAAGCATTTCCAACGAATCCGCATTGCCTTTAAATAGCCACTCAGCTGGGCAGCCGCACAGCCATGTGGGCAGGCAGGGAGCCAGGCAGCCATGTGGGTGGGTGGGGAGCCGGGCAGCCGTGGGGCAGGAGGGGGGGCCGGGAAGCCGCGTGGATGGGCAGGGAATCACGCAGGCAGGGAGCTGGGTGGCCGGAGAATCGGGTAGCCATGCGGGCAGGCGGGCGGGGGTGGAGCCGCGCAGCCACACAAGACTGAAAACACCAAAAAAATACAGAGAACTATCACGGGTTCGGATCGGTGGCGCCGCCCCGCCACCAGGGCCACACGGGCTCTGGCTCGGCGTTGCTGCGGGCTCTCATTTCCGGGTTGGAAAATTTCTGAACATCGTTCATATATAAGCCGCTCTGGAGTACAACCCACACTTACAGGTACGGACCAAAACTTTAGTCAAAATGGTGTGGCTTATAATCGTGAAATTACTGTAACTAGGAAACTTCTGAAAATTCCTCCCCCCTTTTGCTTACTTGAAACAGGAGAACTTAAAAAAAAAAAGAGAAATGAAGGTACATGCTCCTCTGGCACAGCCTACCTCTTTGGTGATCATTATCATGGTGCTTCTTCTCATCTTTAATTGGGAGGTGGGACTGGCCCCCCAGTGCACTGGAGAGTGCCAGGAGACCAGCACTGCTGCCAATGGGTGGGATGGCTGGAGGTTGCAAGCCCGAGGGATGCGGAGTAAGCGGCACAGGAAGACCATGTCCATGTGACAAGTGCTGGGCCTGGAGTTGTTGCTGCTGTGAAAAACAAAACACAGCTATTGAATTTGTTCAGGGAGTTGGGGATTGTCTGACTGATCACCTATATCAACCGTGATTGATCAGATCAATCAATGCATCTGATCGATCCAGGATATCAATGCTCACAATCATCCTGGTGCCTTAAAAACGTTCAGATGTTTGAACGCAACACATCTGGTAAAACTCAGACTGAACTGGAAAACAGTAACAACAAAAACTTAAAAATAAAAAAAAGCAGATTAATGTTACCATTTTGGTGATTTTTTTTTTGACAGAGGTATTATTATTTTTTCTTTTTAGTAGAAATGCACCACGTACACATCTAATCAAAACATATGTAACTGTAAAAGCAGTTATATGATGGAAAAAAAAGCTGAAAATTGAGAAAATTAGTGTTAAACAGTTCTCCCAGCGCTATTGCACAGCATGCAGTGAAAGTTAATTTGAAAGAGAAAACCTGAATTAACAATCCAGAAAAGGAAACTGGTTGCAGTCACCGTTTTAAGCCCTTTAAGTGTCCTCAGCGGTACTTGAGCAAATTACTAAAGAAAATCTAATGTAGCAAGGCTTGGGTCCTCCCGTAGGCTTGCTCAATAATGCTGAAATAATTGGGCACTCTGTGTACGTTTAGTGATGCTCGAATGAAAAGCTAGAGGCCTGCCCTTGTACTCTTCTCTAGCTGCTGACTCTGTGTTGTGACAGGTTTATTTGAGTGGGACTGTGATGCATGCACCAGTAACTGCACTGACAAGACTTTAAAGTCATTTTTACCAGTACACTGGCAACACATAGAGAAAGCCCTTGAGAGGTTTGAATTGGAGTGCTTGACCTCAACCAGGGCTGCATCAAGCTCTGTGCTATACTAACCACTGTGGGGTAGATAGACTGTTGCTATTTGTTGGTAAGGCAGGGGAAAAAAGCCCTGAAAAAAATCAAACAACAGAAAACAAACATGTGAAAAAGTTTAGTTAAATATATCCCAAGAGAGATCTGTTCAGGTCTCAGGCTTACACATTAACCATCCAACTAATTTCTGTTCATAGATTAACCAGATTACCCCTGAAATTTTCTTTTCATTTTCAAGCTGCTATTGTTCAGGGTAAGTCAAATCCTAAATCCTCTAGGATTGTTCTCTCCCACCTGCATGTCTGTACACTGGACTTTAGAAGAAATAAAAACGTAACCTGCCTTGCATAAAAACATTCCACTTCAAACTTCTAAGACTTGAGACCTTACTTGCATAAGGGTGAGCTGAAAGGAAAAGGCAGTCACAGCACACTAGATAATAACCCTCGCAGTACGCTGCGCACATACCTCCATTAACACTCCACTATGAAAGTACAGATCCTTCTCTTCTACTTGGAAATAAACTTCCTGCAGTGGAATCAGACTGGCAGTGGCATGCACACATCATCTAACCCAGATCAGTTCCAGGGCTCCTATGGCCGGCAGTATGCTTCATTCTTCAGAATATTAAATTAATGAAACAAAGCAAGAGAAAAGAGTGCATTGTCTAGCTTCAGGGTTTGAACAGGGCTGCCTTACAACAATCTGGCATGCCTCACTTGGAGAGGGAGGAGAAGAGTGAGCAAAAGAAAAGGGATGAACAAAATAATCTGTGTTCTGCTACCTGATTTTGAACAAGGAATTTCCTATTCCTATTTGAGAATGTGCTACAAACCACTGCATGAAAATCTTGGCCTGAATCTGCCAGTGGCTTAAAGTAAAGACTTTGTGAAGAGCCTGAGAATATCAACAGTGAGCTTTCCCCTTGTTAACCACGACACTGTCAACTGCAGAGGAGCACTCATTACCACTACTGTACAATCCATACTGCCTACTGACCTACCCAATTTGCATAATATGACCTCCTCTATTGATATAGGATGGTTTCCAAAGAGCTGGAAGAAAACCACACTGTGAATGTAATACCGTTTTTGACTGCTCTTTGTTGGGAATCTCTACACAGAGCTCAGCAAGACAACAGCACAGACTGAAGCTTGGATGTAGTGAATATCATTAATGACTCTCAGATGTAATATGGTCCTTAAGAGTAGTAGCCTTGCAGCTTGAGATCACCCAGAATAGCTGGGCTGCCCCAGTCCCTCTTGGCCAAGATTTGATGTGTTTTCACTGCAATTTGAATTGCAGGGAGCTCTGAAAATTACTGCAGAGAGTGGAGAATTAAAAAAACAAATCCAGAGCCTTCCTGCCACAGATGGTTTTTTGGAAGAAACAAAGCTCTTCCATTAAAAGTAATGGGAACCTGAAATCTAGTTTAAGCTAACATCCAAAATTCCAGCATAGCCCCACATGCCTGTGCCACACAAGAATAATATTGTTACATGCTGTTAGATGGGGTGGGAGTAAAATTTCAGTAACAGGAGGATCGTGGACTAGGACTGCATTGGTATGGGAAAGACTGTGACTTCCTCCACTACAATAAGCAATGCTGAACATCAAAAATGAGGCACTGGTCCAAAACCAGAAAGGAAATAAATTTAAGGGAAAACTGGGTAGGCTTTTGCTCTCAAAAGATAGGAGCAGGAAAGGAAATAAAAGTATATAATCACATAATTAGTGCTGTTTGCCAGTAGGTTTAGTCAAGAAGGGAAAGACTAAATGACATCTCTGACTGCCATTTCCAAACTTTTCAAAACTATTACAATGACAGCTTGACCTTGTTTTTCCATTGCTTAAGGACATCACTGGTGAGTATCAGGTGGCCTACAAGCAGGTATTTCTTTAAAAGGAAAGTTATATAAGAATGGGCAATTCTTTACCCCACTAGGCAATCACATTAGTGTTACCAAGTGGTAAAAAAAAAGGGGATCTCCTCTAATCACCAAAACACCAAAGTTATGGAGGAGCAAGACAACTGATAGCTACTCTCCACACAAAGAAATATTCCACTATGGAAGAAAGTTCACACTTATTTCCTCCTGTAGTGTGAATTTAGATCATAAAATCTGACACAATTTAAAAACTTGCAAGGAAAGCCTGAAAATGAGCCAGGTAAGCAACCACCTAATTTTTTTGAAGTTGCTGTAATGCCTTCTCTTCCCCTTCTCCATCTTCTCTTTGATTTATTATCTTTGGTCATGTTATTTATGAACTCTTAGGACGTGTAGCATGTGGTTAACTTCAGACAATCCCATCAACATTGACTGTAGTATGTGTAAAGTCGAGCATACATCTTCAGCATTAATGGATAATAGGTAAAAACTTGGAAAGGCAGATTTTATAATGCTGCAAATTTTCCAGAATTATTTTAAAATAAAAACAACAACAGTCAGCTACCAAGAAATACACCCTATGGAACAAAATACATTTCAATATTTTGAAGAGCATTCAATACATACAAAATATAAGAGCACAGGGTAAATACTGCAATCAGAAAAACGCCAAAAAATAAGACTGCATTCTTTTTAGTAATAAGGAGATGATAATTTAAATCAGCTGAGTAGTAAAAACTGAAGTAAAGCTTTCAAAACACATTAACACATGTCAAATAAAGACAACATCTGGCTGCTACTAATGGTATTTTCTTTTCTATATATTCTTCTAGGCCATCTTGAGTAAGGAAAAAAATAACTCCGAAGTCTCATCCACACAAATAGGGAAAAAGGTTTTTATGTGGGTAACAGTAATTTTTAGAACTGTCATTCTAAATGTTGATGCTTAGCCTAATTCTTTTCCCAACACATCTTAAGAGATCAACTTTTAAGTAAAATGTGATAACAAACCCACTAACAAATTAGCTTTGAATGCTCTCTTGCTATAGTCAGCACATTCAAAGCCTATTTCCCTGGAAGAGGTTCAAGCTTCTACTGGATACTCTCCAAGCAGCTCTCTGTTGCAGTAATCTACCACTTTCCCTCTTGTAGACCCTGAAAAGTCACAGCCATTACTCAAACATACTGAACATACTACACCTCAAAACATCTGAATCAAGTAGCTTCACTGTTTGTTTGAGTCAAGTTAAGTGATGTGGTTGGGTGCTCAGAGTGAATCATTTGTAAGATAGCATACAGACAAAACAGAACCCAAGAAGAAGAGGAAACAAAGACATAAAAACAATGGCTCAAGAGTACACAGTATTGATGTCAGTGGTTTGAAAACCAGCAAAGGCAATTCTTTGGTACACACAGTTATGAGTGTACTTAAGATGGCATTAATTTTTATCTATCGAGCCCCTTCACACCCTTGATGTGATCTGCACTGTTTGTACTTCCTTTGTACTGTTCTCTCTCTGCTGACAGATATTTAAAAAAGAAAAAAAATGTTCTGATGTTACAATACAAGACAGCAAAACAGCCTACAAAGACAGTCATATAACATTTCCTCCAATTGCATGGTTCTGGAGCTTTACGGATATATACCATATAATGGGTTTGCATAAAGAAACAGTGTTACTGATGCCGAATAGAACAAAAGTACTACCTTTACTCTTTCAAGGGAGAAAATTTTGAAAATTATTACAGTGTCCAGAGTAAACAGAGATCTTGGGGAATCTTGCTATAGACCACCAAGATGAAGAGGCAGATGAAATATTCATTCCTCTCATATGGGATTTCAACTTACAAGATGTCTGCTGGAAATACAACACAACACAGAGGAAACAGTCCAGGAGATTCCTGGAGGACAATTTCCTGACACAGCAGGGATGAGGGAGACTACAAGGGCTGGTACCCCACTGGACCTGCTGTGTATGAACAGACAAGGGCTGTTCAGAGGTGGTGGTCAGAGGACCACTTGGCCTTGCCAGCATGGGTTTATGAAAGGCACATCCTCCACATCCTGTGGATGTTGTCTATAGGGACTTTAGTAAAGCTTTTGACACCTTTTCTCCTAGCATTCTCTTGGAGCAACTGGTTTTCCATGGTATGGACAAGTGCACTCTTTGCTGGGTATAAACTGACTGAATGGTTGGGCCTGCAGGTGCTGGTGAACAGAGTTTCACCAGCTGGCAGCCCAAGGCTCAGTGCTGAAGATAGCTCAGTGCTGAACATCTTTACTGACAGTCTGGACAAGGGGATAGAGTGTCCCCTAAGTCAATGTGACAGGTGAGTAGCAGATGACACCATGTGGGGCAGGAAGGCTTCACTGAGGGCTCTTGACTGCATCAATGAGCCAAGGTTAATGGTGTAAGGTTCAACAACAGCCCCATGCAGTGCTGCAGGAAGAGTGTCTGGAGAGCTGACTGCTGGAAAAAGACCTGGGAGTGCTGGCTGACAGCAGCTGAACAGGAGCCAGCTTGGTGGCCAGGAAGGCCAATGGCATCCTGACCTGGATCAGCAATACTGTGGCCAGCAGGACCAAGGAAGGGATCACTCCCTGTACCCCCACTGCTGAGGCCACAGCTGGAGTGCTGTGTCCAGCTCTGGGCTCCTCAGCTCAGGAAAGACATTGAGGTGCTGGAGTGTGTCCAGAGGAAGGGGAACAGAGGTGGTGAAGGGTCTGGAACACAACTGCTGTGAGTAGTGGCTGTTTGGACTGGAGAAAACGAGGCTCAGGAGACATTATCACAGTCTACGACAGCCTGGGAGGAGGTTCTAGTGCAGAGGGAGTCAGTCTCTTCTCCCAGGCAACTAGCCATTGGATGAGAGGAAATGGCCTCAAGTTGTGATAAGTGAGGTTTAGATTGATTAGAAAAAACCTCTTCACTGGAAACAAGCTACCCAGGGAGGTGCATTGGAACAAGCTACCCAGGGAGGCGGTGGAATCACCATAGCTGGAAGCACTCAGAAAAACTCCTGGATTTGGCATCTGGGAATGTGGGTTAAATGTGATCACAGTGGCGCTGGTCTGATGGCTGGATTCAATGATCTTAGAAGTATTTTACAATATAAAAATGCTGTGCTTCTATGAAATGTACCAGTAATTAGCAGATGCTCAGATGTAACTCATCTATTAGAAATTTGGATGTGTCTGTTCACAAAGGGGAATTAACACAGACCTTAAAAATCTAGGAATAAGAATGAAACATGATGAAAAAAAGAGAATAAGGATAATAATAATAATAATGATTTTTTAAAGGCTACTTGCTCTCTAACATTCAGCAATTTCTCTCTTTGAGGATGCTGATTCCACAGAAGGAAAGCAAGCTCTACAGAGGAAACTGTGGGGGGAAGGAAAAAAAATCAATAGCTGTCATTAATCAGAAGAGGAGCATTTAGAGCCCCTACATAAATAACAAAGAAACTGTCAGAATCATATCTCTACAAATTGCTTCAAAAATCTTTTAAGCGATCTAGGAATAAAAAGTTATCTCCCAAATCATATTGTGGGATGAAAGGCAATATATGCAGAGTACATTTCCATTCTTAATCATATATATGGGAACATCTGTCAGGATACACGTTTCACCATTTGTCCTGCCTTCCAATCTTACAACTATTTTTTGCTCAGTGAAACAGCATAGACAGAGGACAAAAAATTAATACAGCCTACTTACAAATAAAAGATTCATGGCCAAAAATTGGACAGAACCTTAAAAAGGGGAAAACCTAGTCCTCTGCAAAAGGCTAAGTTCACCTTCCCACAGAATATCAGAGTTCAGTAGCTCCTTCTGACTGCAGGACTTCACCTCAATTTCACATTAGAGGTGGAGGAAGGAAGAATTAAACTCTTGAGAATCACTTTCTATTATCATTTAATAAAGGGCAGAAATTCCTACATAAATCACACAACTTAAAACCCTCTTCTCCCTTCTGCTCCATCAATTTCTATCCAAGGTAAGGAAAATCCACATCTGCCAGAGAAGGCAGAAAGCACAAATAGTAAGGTAAAGGTCTTGCCATGAGAAACCCCTGGTTCAAAACCTTTTCACACAGACCACTGCAAAAAATAACAATGGCAGCAAATAGGTGTTTTCTGCTAAGCATAAACAGATGGCAAAATTAATCTCTGGCTAAGTAGGTGCACACTGATTCAGGTACCTTACTCACCAAATACTCCACTAATGTCCAATACATAGACACTGGGAAGAGATTTTTTTGTTCCTCTGGACTAAGAGTAAAAAGATAGGATTTCTGTTGGGATTTTGTAAATTTTGGTCCTGTCCTTAAAAAATAAGAGTAATGTCTGTGCTTTTCCCAGTAGACTTCTAAATAATCTTTCAGGGTCACCACAGTAGAAAGTTTCTGAAACCCTGGGCTTAAAGTGAAAATGTTACCATCTGAGATATAACATAAATCAAATAGTAAAAGCTAGAAGTTAAGCAATGGCACTGGTCACAAAGAGATTCAAGTGGCTAAATCTACAAGCAATTCTATTACCAAAGCTTTTAAATGTAGCAACTATAATTCAATTCAAGGATTCCTCACAAGGTATGGTTTTAGAGCCATGTAATACCAGCATAAAATAGAGGCCCGTTATGCATCTCACAGATGTATTTCTCTAACGCATCTTATCAAGTCAACCCTTAACAAGTCAAATTTCTACACAGCAATTACTGAGAAGCAGACGCTCCTTAACTATAGGTGCTAACACCCAGGTTGCGCAGACTGAACCATTCTTTCCAATCCATTTGGTCTTTAAATATGGCCATTTCTGGTGCAGCTGTGGTCCTGTGCAGAGGATTGTACTGCCTGCTCTTCTTGGAGGTGAGCAGCCTCTTCCCACAGGTGTTAGGACACATGGATACCATTACCTCTCTCCAAGCAGATTTCACTGTGAGATGTAGTTTTATCATTTATCTCTTTAATGTAGTGCCCACTAGCCAGGTAACTGAAACTTGAAGTGAATTCTTTTGCTTTGGTGATGTTTCCCAGTTACAGCAGCTTTGATAAACGAAGGTCTTGACAAGGATCAAATCACCTGGATTTAAGTTGCAGCCCCAAGACTGTGGAAGTACCACTTGTTCTTTTTGCCTTAGCCTCTTTAAAAAGCATAAAAGGGAAAGCAGTATTCCACTGTTCCACAAACATTCCTTGAGTCAGTTCATAAGTTTTGTGATGCATTCACACACCCAAGGATATGACTGTGAAAACCACCAAGCAATAAGCAAGTAACTGTCTTGCTAATAAAAATCAAACATTCTGAAATATCAGACAACACAAGAATTTAAGACCTCTCAAATTCTTCATGTATGGACTTAACATATAGAAATACTTTACTTACGCAGTACTTCAGTATCCATTCCAGTTAAGCACTAGAGCCCTTGTTTTGGTCCTACATTTAAGACTATCTGCCCATGTGGAGCAACGCAAACATTTAACTTAGGCACTCTATAATACAGCTCTGGTCCTCATTCATTGATGTAGGCAGCAGCCTACAAAGTGTGGTTGGGAAAAAGTCTAGGTACAAACATATGACCTTGTTTAGGGGTATTGGAACTCCTATAGTATGAAACCATGACACAACCCCACCTGTCTTTAGGCCATACTGTATAGTAAGGGTACCTATTTAAATAGACAAGGTTGTCACTGAGTACATAAATATGGCTGATTTTACAATCAAGTGGTTTTGGAAAATCCCTGTCTTCACAATACTTTAAAACCAAACAGACTTTTCTTTTTTCCAGAGAACTGGTACAAGGCTATCACTGAAGGCAATATAAAGCATATAATGGACCAAGACGGAACACAGCACATCTGGTTTTGGTTGGCAACAGCTTCCACTTACTGGAGTACAGACCCTGCTGGCAACAGTATTGTCTGCTTTCTACGGTTTGTGAAGTGAATCCATACAAAAATAAGTCATAAATAAAATATTGCATAGGTTCATGCTACAGAATATCATAAAAATTCTCCACAGGACTCTTCACACCTGCACTGATTAACCCTAATTTAAAAAACAAAGAAGACAGAGTGATCACAGAGCTTTGATTCCCGGGTTTGTAAACCTTTGAGGAACATGGAGGCCAAAGTCAGCTCTTCTGTCTGATGAGATCAAGCGTGCAAGCTGTAACACTCATGTCATATGCATTTACTTAAGCATAATGAGCAAGGGCCTCTGGCACCAGCATATTGACAGTGAGATGCTGTAGGTGGTCAGCACTTCACAGTGCAATGCTACTGACTGCTCATATAGTAATAGACCAATACAAATTCAGATAGCTACCACAGCTTCTGAAAACAGACAAAAAGCAGAAGATAGCAGCAGTCATTCAAAGTCTAGCAACAGTATTTAAAACCCATCCTTGGAAATATGGAACCTGAAAATTATTTACATTCCAATTAAATCCATCAAAAATCCCTAAAAAGATAATTTTCATCTTCTTTAAATGAAGACACTGCATAGGGAAGAGATTTATTTCTATTAGGTCTCACCTTCAAGGTTCTCTTTGAGGCTGGCACACGGGAATAAGGGAACAAGATGACAAATTCCTCAAAAACACCTCTTTGCAACAGGGTGTCTTTAAGCTATCCAGACTTCAGGTGAATAAGTCAAAACCAGACACACTCACCCAAAAGCCTTCTACAAATCAATTTCAGGCATTAGGCAGGATCAAAATATTTGCAGGACCATATCACCACTCAATAAAAAAATCAGCAAACAAGTAATTAAATGGGAACAATTAATTTCAACATTAGGGTACACAAATAAACATAACTCGAAGCATAGAGTTATTAAGTCGACCTCTCACTTTTACAACTTATGTACAATATACAGCAGACCACCAAACGGTTTTACAGAATTCAAGCTTCAGCCACTGCTTAACACATCCTGAGTGAGCAATACAGATGAATGGAGAAACAAGTGACTGCTGTCCCCATGCTACAACACTTGCTCTAACTGCCCCTGCCCATCCATCACTGATGAATGCACACGCTTGGGTAGGAACAGCTTTTCCATACAAACTGTGTGCACTGGCACAGGCAGAAAACCCTCACTCTTCCTCACAGCATCCACACACACGAGCTAGAAAAAAGCCACGAGCCGAAAGGAGCAGGAGACGCCTCTGCACGTTAAGCAGCATTTGGCATCCTCAGCCCTGGACAAGGCAACGATGGCAGGCACGGAGACCAGCTCTTCAATTCAAATTGAGATTGCTAATCTGCACCACACTGCTTTCAAAGACTTCCATGCCTATTTTCTGAAAAGCTGTTGTTTTCCACAGCTGTAAAACAATCACTGTCTTAGAAGCAAACAAAAATTATGGACCTTTTGAGAAAGGTCAAACAAGCACCTTGGCCTCAAACATAGAGTAGAAATTGTGACAAACAGTGCATTTAAGAAGAAACATTTTAACATAGTAATTATGTGTGACAAGACAGAAAGAGTCCTTTCTTCCAGTAACTGCCATTTGCTTATTTTTAAGAAGATAATAAAAGTGGCATAATAAAACAAAATGTTTAAAAATTAAACCAAAGCCATTCTTTTTTTCACTCAGATGCATAGAACGGTAAAGAAAAAGAATTATTTCAATCATTTCCTTAGCAATACACGTAATATTTAAATAGATTTAATAGTGCTGCTCCAAACCAATGAATTATGAGTTTAAAACCTATTAAAATGTAATGTTTTTTTCCTGAGCTGAGGGGAGAGAGATTTAAATTCACTGAATTTTAATATTTCAGCTTGAGCTGCAGGAGGTAGAGAAAGTCCAAATGAACTATTCCATCAGCACCATTCAAGCATGAACATTTTAATCAGTTTTACTTCCTTGGAGTTCTCCAACACAGTTTACGCTGTCATTCTGAAAGCACTTAACACAGAGGGTGTGAAAAACCACCAAGGCTTGTTATTGCCTTCACAATTGATGGCAAATAATTCTGCAGACTTCCTATCATTAAAATGTCACTGCTAAAAATTGAGGTTCAGCATTTCTTGTGCTAAACTGCATTTTCTTTGAACACCATCACATACCTGCTCTTAAGTTTTTGGTACGTTTATCTCACTCCATGTGATAAGCAGGTACACAGGCCTTCATTTCTGCCTTACTACCCAACTGCAGTTGAAAAACTACTATTTTAAACAGATAAAATTATTAAAAAGTTCCAAGTTAATTCCCTTATTAAAATGTAACCACATTCACACAGCATGTTCCAATTGTATAGTATAATGGATTAAAGAAAACAACCCCAACATTTTAAGAAAGATAGACAATTTATTAATACAGGAAATGAAAACATCAGTCCTAATTAGATCATACTACTGATTTAAGGCTATGATTTATGTGCTGTTCCAACAGTGCTATCTTGCAGATTCTCATGTAAAAACACGGTAGCACGACGCATGACAAGATCAACTGCATATATCACACTGCTCATCCTGGATGTGCACTACAGACTGCCCTGAGCAAGAATGCTGCACCACTCTGCCCATGGCAAACACCAGAGGTAGACTCTGGGTGCCTACAGATTTACAGTCCTCCTGCAGCACGCTTATGATATACCCAGTTTCGGTTTAGTTTTTCACACAGCATCTCTCCAGAAAATGATAGATGATATTTAACTTGTTTGAGCCCATCAACAGTTTTAAACTGAACATGACCTGTGAAAGAAGTCATTATAACTCTGTTTCATTCCATTAAACATAACTAGTTTATTGTCAGGAGAACAGGCAGTCTCTCTGGGTTCCAGGCTCACTTCAGTATTTTGCATTTAAACTGCATGGATCAGTGATTTGGTTCATTTACCAATGAAGATAGAATAATATTGCAAAGTTAAAAGGTGCTTCATCAGATTCCATTAAATCAGAGCACATTCATACGAAAATATATACATGTGAAACACAAAGAGAGATATGATCTGTGCACCTTCTTTTCCTCTTGCCACACTCCATTCTGGTAGCGTGCACTTTTAACTCAAAGCCAGAGTTGCTCTGTTTGAACCCAGGGAGTTTAGTATGAAAGAGGTGAACCGAACAGGATGCCCGAGAAAAAAAAAAAGACTTAAGCTACAGTTTTATTCCCAAAACTCAAATACTGCTTCTGTTTTTTTTCTGACACACAGTTCATTGGGTTAAACAAACATTTGAAGTCTTTAAATACCACATGGTTAAAAGAACAGAAACCCTGCCAGACTTACTAAACATAGTGTAAGACAATATAATCAAATACATTAAAAAGCTATGATTTCCAATTATGTTCTTCGTTTTATTTTTATTGGTATTCATTTTACAAAGTTTGACAAGCCTTTTTTAGCCTCACACTACATCTTCAGACTTTAAATCTCTCTAAGTGCAGACATAACACTATTGTGGAATTTTTGCAACATGATCTTAAGTTTATTAGATCTTGCAACCCTGTATATTCCATTTTTTTTACAAATTTAAAACTCTAAAAGACTGTATGTGATTACTTCACTTTAAATCTAAAGAGTACTAAATTTCTATGTTTTTTTTAACATATTGCTCCTGTTTTTCTAAAATTAAAGAGGAACACACAGTATTTCCAAGTCAACATAAAACAGTTGAGTGAAAAAAGGCTCCCTTTTTAAAAGAAAAACAAGGAAAAAATCAGGCTTGTGAAGGAGGCAAGGGCTGGCCAACTTTAATGCACAAACCCAAAGTCTGATAGTTTAGAGAAGTTTGAGACAATAGAATTTCAGCTGACATAAAAAGACAAACTCAGACAGGAGGAGAAAAGAAAATTTACTTCTGTCTGGTAGGGGGAAGACCAACAGAATTACTGCCAGGCTCCCCGACAAGTGTATCATCTGTTTATTTTTATTCTGTGTGGTTTATGAAAGCAAGATAAATTTAAATAACTAATGCGACGGCCAGTATATGTAACATCACACACTATACACTTGCTTCCTTTACTAGAACACAAATTCCTTTTTCCAGTCTTTCTAATGCAAACACAAAGGTGGATGGTAAAAACGTGCAAAGGTAGACTGTGAAGTATATGTGTGTGCACATATACACAAAACCACAGACGCACATATACACATGTGCCACAAATGCACAGGCAGCACAAAGAAGCCAACCTTTAGCTACTTACTTTATGCAAAGAATGTTAATAAAAGGTAATATTTTTGGTTAGGTAATGAAAACTAATTGGGAAATTATTCATTTCCCACTCTCCCCACTGGAGCGTAAAAGACATACAACAAATGTTATTTCATGATTCTACACGATGCGCTCTGATTCACTCCCTTCTTTTTAACGGGCACTTCAGAGGAAATAAAGAGTTACTCTTTCCCATTTATAATTTCTAATTGACTACCAGTGCTTTCTTGTGGTCAGAGGTATACAAAATAACAGTTAGAAACAGCCTATTAAAAACAAGCTACAATCAGACTGCTGCTCTAAACTACTGTCAGCAATGATCAGAAAGTCCTGATTTCCTTGTTAAAAGACAGAGGCATAATTGAGGCAATATCTTCACTTCAGATTGATTACTCGGTGACCCTTATCCACATCTTCATTCAGCAATTTGAATTTTAATGAAAGTAAATGGAATAATTAGCATTTCAAAGTGTGTTTGATACACTGAATAAAAAAAGAAAAATACTTTTATGTATAATCTATACACAAAAGAAAAAGCATTTGGGAGGACATGGAAGATACAAAGTATAGTTGTAGTGTATTCATTAGAACGACTAAAACAACTGCTTGCTTCAGCTGCATAATTATACAAGAGAATAATGTGTTATTAAGCTATGACTTCTCACCTTTATTTTATGTAATGTGAACAGCCAGGGTTTTCATTGTTATGTGTGTCTTCTCCAGTTATAAAATATAAACACTGTGGCTGCCCACACCTATAAAATCTCTTTACTTGGCTAATACCACTGTCAGTAAAGGTTTTACAGGAGGGGCTCCCTACACAAGTATTTATAGATGATTAAGAGCAGGACACCTATAAGCACAGTGGGGGTGAGTATTCCTGCTGTTGATTTTCGTTATATGTTTGGGTGCTTTGGTTTCAGTGGGTGTGTTTTGGTTGGTTGGTTCGGTGGGCGGGGTTTGGGTTTTTTCATTGGTTTTTTTTTGGTTGTTTTTTAAAGTAACAGGTATTTTTTATGTAAAAGAAAACAGTGTTGTTAATATTCAGTCTTGAAACAACACACAGAAAAATATGTGGGCAGCAGGGATGGGGAAAAAAAATCTATCATATCAAGCGTACCTGTTACCATGGCTGCAGAAGCAGACTGGCAGGTAGTATGCAAAGGAAACAATTTTACTTAAATAGAACAACAACAACAAAAAAAAAAGATAAGATAAAACAAATACTGAGCCTGTTTGGGGAATAGATACAACACAGACATTAATTACCCCATTAGTCTTCTTGGCACAGTGCAAGCAAAAGTCTTCACGCAGTAACCAGCTTTTATGAAGATCAAGCTACTGAACTTCACCACTGCCCACAACTTTTGCCCACCTGATGGAAATGAGTTCATGCAAGAGAGAAAGAAAAAGAAAAGCTGTTTACAAACACTATCAGAGCTAAAATGGAAAGACCACATACCCCAATGATTGCGTTCAGTTCTGCCATGGTCACTTGTTTGGCACGCTCCACAGCCTGCACCACTTGTTGCTGGTGCTATAAATGAAGATCAGAAACAGAATAAAATTATTTGTTTTCTAAATTATAAAGCACAGATTCTTAGTTTTACTGTTTTTATTTGCTCTTCTAAGACATGCAGGATCTGAAGTAACTGTTCTTACACTGCGTGTTGATAAGCAAAAATATATAGGCAAGGGCAGCATTTTTATTTTTATGCCATTACATGCTGGGAATTACACCTTAGCTTCCCGAAAAGCTCTTTCACAACTTGGCTAAATGGGAAACTGTCTTCCTTTTGTTCATCAGTACAGTATGCTTTTGAATTTAAATGCAATCTTCAGATGTAAACCTCCTTCCTTACAGCCATGGAAACTTTATGAATAAACTCCACCCAGTGCTCTGAAAAGAAAGGTATGTATTTTCAACAAGCACATGGCAACCACATCACTGAAGAATATACAGATTCTCCTCCTAGGTACATTTCAAAGTAGCTCAACCATAAGAAAAAAATTTAAAATGACATTCACAAATCTGTCAAACATGTGAAAGAGAACTAATTATTTCAATCACCAACATGTAAATTTTAATAGCTTTAAAAAGTCCATCAAAAACACACAGTCTAATTAACAACACAGTTTACAAGCTCCAGTGGTTGCAAAAGTTTGAGTGATACTGTATTCCCACAGTAAATTCAAAACTGCTGTATGTTGAAAGCTAACTTTATTTATTTGTATTTTTTTGAAAATATCAACTACATACAAAACAAGGTTCTCATCTTGCAACCAGATCCAGACCTCCACCAGTGGCAAATTAATCTTCACAGGCAGCCTCGCAGAATCAGGATGACACAGAAAAAATAGGTGCAGGGAGGGGTCATGGAGAACTGCAAGTAGGTTGTGTGATTGCACTGAGAGCAAGATATCGCTGATTTATAGCCACAGGTTGAACAGAAAAAGGAGAGAGGTCCCAAGTATGTGGAGAGGTGCAAAAACTGTAAGAAGTTTTGCATCAAAACCAACATCCAGGTGTTTTTTTGGCACAAAGTTTAAGGGAAGAGTTGAGCAGGTCCCTTTGAAGATTCAAGTTTGCCCTCCATGGTTGTGTATATGGGGTAGAATGGAGCCAAGGTACAGATCATCTTCTACAGCAACTCCTCCTGTGCATGCTTAGCAGAAGCAAGAAGTTGCATAAAATAAAATGAGAACCCACATCCTCAAGACCACACAAGAGTTGGGTGAAGAGCATCAGGACTCCCCAGGGAGTACCCTAAGCCCCACTGCGGGAAGGGCTTAAAAGGGAGGCTGTAAAAAAGGACGTTTATACTTCAGTGGCACAGCAGGCTCAGACGTCACAATTCTCAGCGCAATACACAAACAAAAATGGCATTTTCCCTTACAAGCTCTCCTGCATGAAAGTTCTCAGGGCAAGGAAAAACAAACCTAAAATCCACCCATAAATGTACGCTCTGTTTTCAGCCCGTACAGAGTTAATTTTTATGCAGCAGCCATGAAGTTTGGGTGTGTCTGGGCTGTTCTATACCACTCCACCTCATTGCTTCTGGGCAAAAATGAGGGACTCTTGGGCTTCCAGAAAAAATAGCTTTTGGTCCAGGAAAGCATGGTAGCTGGAGGGTCTGTCTTTCATTGTTTTTTGGTTCTGGGTTTGTTGAACAATTTTGTTTGTACATCAGCCTCTCTCCATACATTTTTGTTATTAGCATTGTTGCTGTTACTGTCTGTTTTCTTGTCTCATTGCTGTTTCCAGTAATGTGTTCTTATCTCAACCCATAATCTGACTTTTTTCTCCCATGAAGGAAGGTGGTGGGAGAAGTGGTTGCATGATTTTCTTTTTAGTGGGAACACTAAGCTGGGGAGTGCCATTCCTAACCAATGACACTAAAAAATTCTGATCCTAAGAAAAACAGATAAATGCAAGTAGTGAAGGTAGTGATTTAGAAACACTTCTGTAAGGAAGAAAATGGTTCTAGAGTTTGCTAGTTTTTAAGTGAAGAATTACGTGAAGGAAATAACTGGAGACCACCTAGAACAGAAATTCCATTCAGAGTTTTGTAAAACTACAGTGCAAATATAAACCAAGTCTGCCACTTAGAAGAAGACAACGTAAAGACTAAAAAGCAGGTTGAACATCAGCAAACATGTTCTTGGCATTGAAGAAAAAAAAATTGAAAATTAAAAATCTAGTGTATCACTGATACAGATAAGGGAACAAAAGCAAATCCTGATAATCAAGCACCAAGTTCCTCATAATGATACATAACTGATGTGTTATCAGCTCCAAGTTATCACTTGTTAAGGACAGGTACAGATTTCATCAAGTATATAGCTGAAAGCCTGGTGACCCACGATTCTATGTGCCAACAGGGTGATTATAATAATTACACCACTATTTTCTGGTAGAAGCCATTCACACCGTGGAATTTTTCATCAAGTCACTGCAAAAAAACCCAAAAGAAACAACAGAGTTTTTTAAATATTTACTTTTTTAAACAAAAGCATTTACTGAGAAGTTTATAGTCATCTTCTCTTTCTTAGTATTTCACAGGCAATGCTTCTTGCACTGAGGTAAAGCAAGTTCTTGTATATATGGGTGCACTATTCCAACATCAATTTACTCAAGTCCTGTCCCCAGAAGAAGAAAAAACTCCTAAGGCATCAACAAAAGCTAGCCTAAACCTACCGAAATTTTTGTAGAAATTACTTCAATTTGCATCCAGGATTTGGAATATAAGTCAACTCCACAAGAGCTAGAGTGTTTTCTGTTCCCTTACAGCAAACACATAAAGAATAGCTCTCAGAAAAAAATGGGAAAAATGGGTGTTTCCTTCTTAGGTCAGAGAAAGAGAAGGTGAAGGGATGGACTACCAAAACCCCAGATTCCCGCAAGAGCAGCCACACAATCCATCTTTCATTGATTCTAATAGGTTTAGGATCAAGACTTCAGAGAGGAGAAAACCCAAGGGCCTAGTTACATTGAACCTAAATTAGGTACAGTAGAGACAATTAAAATTCACCCATTGCTAGCTGCTTTAACATTGATTTAATCTTCTGTGACTCTGTAGGCAAAAGACTCAAAATAGACGGTATGTAATTAGCCTTTCCATCACTTCCAGCTCATTGCAGTAACTGAGGAGGTACCTCCTCAGCTCCCAAAACAGCCCATGGAAGGCATGCCTCGAGTGACCCCGGCTCTACTTCAAGTTACAGACAAAAACCACATCCTTGAGTGAAAAAAGGCACAGGAAAGCCCATGCAGGGTTTGAGGAGCTGTCTGCTCACAGCATTTCTGAAACTGAGGTGGCTGGGGGCTCCAGGTTACCAGCCATGGCTCTAGGTGGGGATCTCTACAGGGAGGGAAGGAGCCCAGCTGGTTCCAGGGACACACTGCAACCCAAAACCAAGGTAAGGGCAGGGAGCCCAGGGGCCCATGGAGCAGAACGGCAGCTGGCTGACCCAGCCTGAAATGGTACCCAGGGATGGATGGTGCCAACACCTGCCATGTGCCTGAACACCCCCCTGGGCCAGCACACCAGTAACAAGCAGCCTCATGTTAAAACCAAGCAGTTCACATACATCAAGTGATCATGTAGCAATTTACAGCCAAGCCAAGTGAAAACAGCAACAACAAAAAAGGATTACTTTTCTTCCAATCAAACACAGACACTAGGTTGCAATTTTCACATACATTTAATGGCAGCCTTTCTCTGCAAACACAGGCAAAGGACAGATCTGGGTTTTTCTCAGTTGTAACAAAACAGTATTTTGCACTGCATTTAACATGCCAGAGCAATGAGCTCAATACCCTGCTCCACCTCTCATGCAGACTAATACTGTTTCTCCTTTCTAACTTCTCCCCTTTTTGCATTCAGTAATGAGCGGTGTGTCTGTTGCCTTGCCTAGTTTTGGAAAATCACTTCTTTTAAGTCTCATAGCAGGTAGCAACAGCTAGAGAGACCATAGGAAGAACCTCGGCTTTTTCACCACACATTGTCTCACCACACAGTTGTCACCCAACCCTGGCTTATGCACAGGCACTGCAACATGGTGGAAAATTGCTGGGCTTTTTATACCATGTCAGAGCTCTCCACAACTCCCAAGGACAGGGGAGCTCTGCTGACAGCAAGTGAGCAGCCAAAATTCCCCCAGGCATGGACACAATTACAGTAGTGTTAAAAAATCCTAATTACACCCTGTCTTCAGGATCACCACTAATATCCAAAGCAAAACTCACAGAAAAATTTGCTTTGAAGAAACAAGCAGCCTCTGCTATTCCTTATTCCTGTTATTTTGTTATTATATGTTTACAGGAAGTACAGGTCTTGCTTAAGAACTGCAGCACTGCCTTTCTTGGAAGCCCTACCTAGGGACATGCCAAAAATGCTAGTGAGAATTGGAAAGCAAGTACACATTCACCATGGAGTGCAGCACACACCGTAAAAGCTAGAAAGGACAAGTTGGGTCACTGTATACAGGCACCACAACTCAGACAAGATATAGTAACTACTTCAGAAAAATGTTAAGAGTATTATTAGTAATATATGCATAAATTGCTAATGAGATGCATTCCTTGGCAGAAGGATTACAGACCTCTCAGAGTTTCCTGGTATTTTTCGTTGAACTCTAGTCTGGGGCAAGTCTAGGACGGAGGTAAATAATTCTGTCTTCTCAACCTCACATCTCAGACCAAAAGCTATTTCGTCTTGATCAGCATGTAAGAACTCCTGCTCTGCTTCTACATAATGGATCTCACACTCCTCATTCAAATTTACTGGACTTTAGAAACACCTCTAGGGAAAGTATGTACAAAGAAGAGCAAGCATATTGTGGTCCACATCAATCTCTTAGAAGGAAAACCATCAACTGATATCAAAATGTTTGAAAAGAGAAGACTCCAAGCAGAATTTCTTTTGACGTTTGTTTACATGTATGCATGCCAGTGCCTGGCATTTTAGTATACTAGTAAGTATATCTGACCACCTTAATGTGCACAGGGAATTGCAGATGCCTGTTAAAAAACAATCCATCTAGCCTGTTATTAGCTAGTTCAATGGCAGTTGGAAGGGAAAGTGAAGCTTCCAAAAATGTTTATTACAGCCTCCTTCAGCCTTACAAAATGCTTACATTGTATGTAAGTTGACAGGGATCAATCCTTGCTCCTCTAGCAGGTTTTACAATTAGTGCTGAGCTCCAAGCTGCCACTACAGCATTTGTTGTGTATCAGCCAGCTTGCATGTGTGTCATGTATATAAACACAGACAGTTTTTACTCAAAAGAAGGTAACTGTGATATACATCTCCAGACACACTGAAGAAATGCCACTATCCAACAGTTGAGCTCATTCAGCACTTAGCCCATAACGACAGCCAAAGGTTGCAACCAGCCAGTCATATTGAGCAGACAGGAACCAGCCCCAGCTTGAAAGCCACAGGGTTGTGAAAGTGTCATACTCTGCTGAAGCTGGTAAATTCCGATGAGAAGTGTCAATTAGCAGAGGTACTGTCTATTATGGGTGGAGACACAAAATTAATTGCACTGTACTGGCTAGGTCATTCAAGCATGGGAACATTGAACTATCTACCAACTGCAGCAGATCAAAACTAAATTAACTGAATGACCACAACTCCCACTCTTGCAGGCACCCCTTTCATCTTATGCAATAGAAACTACTTTGAGCACACTGGTATCACAGAGGTGGAAAATGACTGTTGCAACAAAGGAAGCCCAAATCCACAACAGAAATTGAACACACATTGCCCCTGAGGTCCATCTCACATTTTTGACCACAGAATCACTCCTTCCTACACAAATGGGAAGCTTGTACTTCTTGGTGCTGTTTTCACAGTCTGCCTAAACTGGAATAAATGTAAAAGCAAGGTACCAGTTGACTGGATGTATAGGCAGGTTAGAAATTTTGTTTTAAATATATGCTTAAATGATGCACAGCACAATAAAACTGACTGAGGCCTGGAGAATTTACTGAATACTTTACTGGACTGCCCCCAGAAACAAAGTAGACAGTAGTACCCAGTAGGGTGATGTATTATAAATGCATCCTTTTCACAAGATCTCTAGTGATTTTGCCCACAATTTCTTACTTCTAAATGAGTTATCACAAGCCATTGATTCCTTACAAAGTTAACAAGCAATAAGACAAGTTAACCTGGTGCTATTATGAGGCAATAATGTTGCCATCAGTGCATGCAACCACTGTATTTTGTTCAATTTTCCCTCAGGCACAATATAAAGAAGGCTGATCACATTTTTCAGCCACTATTCCACAATCAGACTGTATGTAAAATGTATAAACAGCAAAAGCATGCTGCAATTCAATTCTCTATTAATCTGGATGATGAAATAAAGAGACTTCCATTAAGACATTAACTTTTCAAAGACATAAATTAGAGAGAAACCAAGACTATCAGCATACTCATACCCGAAGCTCAGCTCTCTTTTGACACATCATTGTATGCCAATATAGACATTTACATATGCATTCTTACTAGAAGAGGTCAACAATCATCAAGATTTTCCTAAATCCATTACAAAAACAAGTCACCACCAGTTGCATTGTCAAGACACATGAAAAGCTTTTTTATGCTTCCCTTCTCAATCCTTCCTATCTGTGTATGGTATGTTATCTCTACACAGCAAATAAAACCATGTAACTACACCTATAGAGACTCTGAAGCAGCCAAAGTATAAAACAGCTACTTGTTTTAGATCTGTGCAGCACTTTAATTCTGGTCCTCCAGCAATGGAGCAAGAACATTACACATAGTTTTAGTTTCCACAAATCCGTCTTAATAAGCAGAGGACAGTGGCACTCACAAACACAGCCAGGTTTTAGCTTTGCTGGTATTATTCCTGTTCCAAACACATACAGACACACAGACGTGGCACACACAAAGCTCATTACCTGAACAGCAATATGGAGCACACAGCCTCTCGTTTGCTGCTGGCTGAGCAGATCTCTTGAAAAGCACTGGCATTTTATGTAACAACTGAAATGCCAGGACAAAGTCACACCATATTCTCAGGCATGACATTTCACAGATGCAATACACAAAAATACATCTTCCACTTTTGTCCTCGCAGCTATATATTGTACTGAAAGGAAACCAGGTGCTTAATTGATGCACACTAACCTGCACCAAAGGATCCCAGTCTCCAGTCCCTTTCCCTCAGGGGGTGGACAAGGGAAGCCATTATGCACCCAAGGTCTCCTTTAATGAACCACACTTCCTATTTAATTCACACGTGCCAGTTGCTCAGAAGCTTCCTCATAAGCTCCCATCAACTCCCCCAAATCCCAGTGCCTCTTAAATTATCTACAATGCACTCACAATAATACTAGCAAATCATAATTTGAAGAAAATTAATGGTTAGAGAAATTAGCTCACAGTGAGTTTCAATTTTCTGTTTATATTCCCCAAATACACAAAAACATAAAAGGACTTAAGGTAGTAAGTAATCAGGTTTTCAGAGAGAGAAAAAAGCCAACATAAAAGCTGTGTTTCTATGCCTGCTGTGTGGAACATCATTATTCATGTACCAAAGTAGAAGTTTCTGCCGAACTTTAATGTTCATTGCCAAGGATGTAGCACAAATTATGCCTTTCTAGCACTTTTGCAAGCTGTCTTTGATTTCAGGCCCACAAAACCGTAATTGCAAGAAAAACTATGTTGTGCATTAAAGAAAAATATTTAAACTAAAATTCTGTTTTGACATTACAACACATTCCATTTCATAAATATATGTAAATGATATTATAATAGGCTTGAAGAAGATAATGACGTTAAAGCGGTAACAGCACAATGGAAAGTCATCTACCAGTGCCAAGAGATTCATAAGGAAACAGTCTCAACACAAAGTCCCACTTCCCTGATAGATACGATGACGCAGTCATTTATATTAGAAGTGGTACAAAATACCTACCTCTTGGGACAGGAAGGGGATGACTTGTGCACATATAGCATTCAGCCTCTTGACAATTTCTGCCTGTAAGTCACAAGAAAAAAAAAAGTTCAATTACATGAATGCAACTGTCACCCATTAACCCCAAAGAGATATTTGTTTGTCATTTTTCAACTCTAGCCATCCTCTGGCCAAGAGATGTTCTCAAAAATAACAAAAGTGTTTGCACATGGATCCAAATGTACTTAGGAAGCTAGTAATTTCTGGTTAAAATCTTTTCCTTAAAAACCACTATTTAGAACTGATACAAAGAGTACTTAATTTTGATTACACAATCACAGGAATTTAAAGAACAGAATCTTCAGGAGATGTAACAAAAAAGATGAATAAAATTCTGTGTATCAAACTGAACTCTCTCCCTACAATGCAGAAGGAAGGAGTATTTCAAGTAATAGCAACGCCATTGTAAGCAAAGGAAACAACTACATCATTACTTGTAACAGTGTACATCATGAGAACATTAGCATTGAAATTTACAATCTTACTGACAGTCATTCTACCATGTATTTCAGAAAGGAATACTGCAGTCTTGTAACACACTTCTGCTGTTATCTATTCTCCCAGTTAGTAGTAGCTACTTTCATATGGTAGCTGTGAACACAAATTAGTAATACACCTTGTTTTATTTTCATATCAGAGATCAATTCTTATTTTCTTTATTTAATCTGAAAATATCAATAAAGACAGAGGAGATTTGTTTAGATAACACAAGAATTACAGCTCCAGAAGTAGAATATTCAAAGTCACACAGACTTTCCTATCCTACATCATAATTTTCTTACAATAAATTCTAACCAGGAACAGTTCCTTATTTTACAATTGGACAGAATGCTTTTCCTCTTGTAAAGTCACGAATCATGTGACGAAGACGTACTAACATGCAATTTAGCATCCCCTCTTCTAAAAGCAAACCTTCCAGCCTTTTAGATACACCTTTAAATGGCAAACACTTGGAAAAGAATCTATAGAAAAGCTCACAAGGAGCAGTAAAAAGTCAGAAGTTCATATAAATAAATCTGGGTTCAAGGAATACTACAGTAAGAGAGCTACGTAACCAGCAGACATGGTTTGCAAGAGGTAAGAGCACATGTGAAACTAACTCTGCCCCCTTGTGCATACTGTGTGATACACACGAGTTAATACATGCTATTCTGGAATACAAGTTCTTCCTTTCTCTGAAATCCATCTAGATTCCCATAGCAATTTCTAAGTTAAACTGTCCTTGTATCTTCCCACTGTTTATGCAAGTCCTCGTCTCATTAAATTTATGCATTTTCATAATTTTTTTTGTATTTGTCTACTACATCTTTTCTTTTTACTCAGCAGCATAGGAACCTTACAGGATACTTTATAATATGTTCTGCTCAAACAAAAACCTAAATTATCCACAAATTTTAAATGTACCTATAATATCAGATATCCCACAAGGTAAAACTTAAATATTCCTTTAAACAGACAGCATTCACTACACTAGTTGACAAGGAATTTTATTAACTGCTTGTTACACGGAGCAGCACAGGGAGCGACAAGTGCACCTAAGCTTCAGCCAGAAAAGCTGCAAAATCCATTACAGCATTATTTGATTAAGGAAATGTAGAACTGTAATACAAGGTACAGCTGTAAAGTACCTGGTCTTAGTGGTTCAAGCACCATTAATCTAGTAATTTCCAAATTCTGGGTTTCAGCCACACTGCTATTTTTTTTGCAGAAATCTCCTGAGTGCCCTAAAGCCAGAGAGAAAACTACACACTCTATTTTCCACATGAGCAGAGAATTCCCAAGTGCCCCTGGTCCTGGCATAAGCTGAAGCCACTCTGACCTGCTATTTAACACACATATGTGCGTCCATAAAGAAAAACAGGCACATCATGCTTTCTTCTGCTGCAAAACAACTCCTCCCCATCTTTAAAATGCCTGTCACAACCTTCCCCAGCTAAAAGTTCCATGGAGGTAGCCTTTGAAAAACCACTCTTCTACCTCAGCTACATTAGCCGGATACTTTTACTGCACTGCAGAGGAGTTGAGGACAAGACCAGTGCCATGCAGAAGCTCAGCATCTTATTTTTAAAAGTTTGTAGATTCACAGATTTTAAGGCCAAAAGGGACTGTTACAATTGTCTTATCTGACCTCCCGGGTAACAGGCTGTAAAACTTCACTGGTTTCTCCATCAAACTCAGAAATTAACCTTCAGCTAGAATGTAGCTTAGTCAACAAAAATAATTTTATTGAATTCACTTTGAGGCATTTCTTCTCAATTAAGGTACTCAACCACAGATACTTCAAGTTATTTCAGTTATGATGCTTTTCTTTTTATCACTTCTCTCCCCACTCCCCAACAGAAGCATGTCTCGCTTCTACCACTCTTCTGCCCAAAATGTGGCTGTAAGGTATTTGCTCTGCGTTTATATAAAAATTCACCTCTGGCAGATTCTGAACGTGGGAAAAGTTCAACTAAAAACAGTTTTCTAAAAACCTGTCAGTAACTGAAAACAGGTGGCTGAATATACACAGTTACACGACTGTAATAGATCTCTTGATATCAATCCCACTGGAGCGCAGAACGAGTCCTTTCATGCTGTATGCAGGGAAGTGAGCTGATGGAGACAGCATCCAGCTCAGCCTATGGAGAAGAAAAAGAGCTAAAACAGCTTTAAGTGATGTCTAAACATTCCTCAGTAGCATTTCTCTGCTAGGCCAGTCACAACAAAGCCAAAAAGCCCATGCTATGCCAAAGTGTTCACATTTTTTCCTTATTAAAACAGTCATCACTTTCCCTAACAAAGAGCATCCCCAGTTGCATGCTTGTGCATACAGTTACCTTTTATCATCCTCCAAACTGAAGAAGGAAACAGCCCAGCAGAGCAGCAGCAGACTGCAGACACAGCACGACTGAGGCATGGGCTGCCTATCTTTGGAGACCACATGCAGTCTCAAGGCATGAAGGAAAACACTGTGCACATGCACAAATGATAGCAAGGTACACATTCTGTACCAAGAGGAGTCTCACACAGACATTTTCACACGGTAAATATGAAGTACAGTCTGTCTCAATACTGCAACTGTTTCGACAATTAACTGCAGGAGATAATGCCACAGCAGCAGGCTTGATTGTCTTCCACAAAACATACAAGAGAAAGGAGTTAGCTGCCAGAAGCTAGTTGAGTGGGTTCTTTGAGAGGCTGCCCTGAAGCTTGAAGGTGTAGGTACTGATGACATAGATTAGCGTCTACAGTCTAATAGTAGGCCTATTCCTAGTACCCCTGGAGGAAGCCTGGAAACTCATTCTTCTTTGCCTAAGCTACAAACTCTGACACAAGGTAAAGCACAATTCCACACTTCTACTCACAGACTTTTAAAAAACCCTACATTTGAACAACAGGTTAGGATTTCTTTTTTCTGTTAGGCATTAGGTCAATGGGTTTTTCATGATCAGGCTAACTGCCAGGAGAAGGAAAAAGTATGATTTCATAAAACTAGGCATCCAATTCCTCACATGGAAAGTCAAAGTTGCCTCGGAAAAATGGCTGCTTCCACAGTCATCTAATTTTACCTCTTTTGTCCCACAGGACCAGGCTTTAGAGAGGCTTCATTTATTTACAGGCCCTTCCACTGGGCTTCAGTTATCAGCCAGAAATGCTGTGGACACACACACTTCTAATGGCCTATGTTTTGAAACCAAGTCTAATCTGATGGCGAAGTGCCCAAACTCCTTTTCCAGCACAGCCATTAAAGGATGTAGGTTATTGTCGTTGTCACCATTGATATTTGTCATTGTAATGTAATTAGGGCCCTAAAATGATGCATTACAGCCCTTGGCACAGCTTCTATTAAAATCTTTTCTTCTGCTCACTGAACTGCAACCTGCTTTTTGATGAATAACAGACAGACAGCTTTAGGGTGAGGAACAGATTCATCAAAATAGTATTTTCCAGCTCTGGAAATAAAATAAATAAATAAATAAGAGGGCAACCTAAAAAGAAAAACATGAGGCCGGGGGGAAAGGGGGAAGGAAAGCAAACAGCATACTTGAATTTTATCTGACCACTTGAAATTCTGATTGCATCTAATGACTCTTTCTTAGGACAATATACTCCCAGCCTGTGAATCACATGGTTAATCAGGGCTCTAATCTGCTATCCATCAGCCTGTGCCAGCACTGTAAATTCCAATTACATTTATAGGTTATGTGGGTCATGCATTCCTGAACAACTATATTTGCGGATATCCCATGTAAACTGGCACGTTTTCTGAAATGCTGTTGTTAGTGTTACTGAATGTTATAATAGTATTCAAAGCTTTATGAAAGCTCCTGATAAACAACTGCTAAATTATTGCCTGTGGATACAGCGTGATGCTCTGAAATAGCATTAATGGCCCAATAAAAGGGTGACTGTTCATGCCAAAATATAGAAAAGATAGCTTTTGCTGCCACAGTTTGTCAAATCTGTTAACAAACACCGACACTTCTATTACTCCTTTCCCCAAACACAGAAGATGCTTGGCTTTGCATAAAAGCACACCAGCATGGGACCAGAAAAGATGAAGGAAAGGCAGAAAGGAGAGGACTGGGCTTGAATCGCCTTTTTGCTTATGTAATGCAAGCTTGACTTGTTTGCATCCTTTGGGAGACACCCACAAGACACTGTTTTTAAAATTTTGATCTCTTTTCATAGCCACTTATGTGACATAATTTTTAAAAATATAAAGATTAAATATTTATTAACTACAATGTCAATGTTTTTCTTGTTCTCAGTATATCAAGATATGATAATAAAATCACTGTGCCAGAATCTGTTCCCAGTAAAGTTAGAGGATCCATATCAGTTTACAATCCCCTCAGCATTGTTGCAGGGATTCAACACAAGAGTCAAAGCTTAAATTTCAATTCAGACAATGAAATCTTTTTGACCTGACAGGTAAATGGTGCTTTATTTCCTAAATGCACCCAAAAACTTGACACCTTAAGTCCACAAGTGCCTATAAAGAGTTCTGAAGAATGCCCAAAGATAATCCTGTAGACAAGACTTCACCTCAGGCCACATGAGGTGACCCAGTCTATGAAGGGGGCTCAGTAAAGCTGGTCCTTGGAGCACAACCATGGCTCCACAGCTATCAGTTGTAGGAAAAGAGGAGCATGTGATGGACCATTAGTCTCCTAAATCCCTTTCAGGATGGAAACGCAGGGGTTTAATTCAATTTACCCTTGCCACACACAGCTAAAATAGGACATAAGCACTTGGTTAAATGTGTTCAAGTGCCTTAATTAGCATTTGAGCATATGTCCAAATTCTTAGCACTGATGGAGATTAAAAAGAAGCAAGAGTCATATAAACTCCAGATATTAAACTATTCAGAAATGTTTTAACAGGCAGGGAGTTCAGAATAAATTTGTTGAGCAAAAATATCTATTTGCACTCCCTTTTTCCTGGGAAAAAATCATAAATGATTCTGTGGAAAAAAGAAAATTGAGATTTTATTTATAGCACATAAACTTTGGGAAAATATTTCTACTATATTTCACAAAGTTCCATGGTTATTACAATTATAAAAAATTGCCAGTAAAGAATTACCACTGGAGGCTCTAGGTTTGTCAGTGGAACGGAAACAAAACTACTATGTATGTATTGTTGAAATAAGCCAGAATAATAAAACATTATTGGGAAACCCATTTCAGCAGCCAGTAGGAAGAAGAATATATGCAATTACGCTTTCAGAAAAATAATCTGCAACAACTGTTATTTCAGGTTTAATTTGTTCTACACAATGCAGCCTTTGCCAAAAAGATCAATCTAGTTTATTAAGTGCTTACCAAGAACACATCCACACACCCTAAACAAGCATTTCACAAATTAGTGAGAACAAAAAAAACATTATTTCACTGTATGAAACACATCATGATTCTGGATAAAGCAAGCAAAAAAGCTAATCTTAGTATTTCACAAAAAATTAACTCTTCATTCATAAAGAAGAATGTGTTTTGTTTTAATCACAGACTTTTGTCTGGAAGTGCTTACTCCAGTTCTACAGAACTGGAGGAAATACTACAAGGCTTGAATATGTAATTTCTCTTCAGCCCTGAAGGAATGGTGTTTGGAAAACAAGACACAAAGAGCCTAGCCTTGTAGTCAAAGCAAGCGGAGGGAAAAGACCTTCTTCCCTTCTGTGGTAAACGGGATACTAAACAAAAAAGATCCTCTTCACTAAGCCAATTGATGATGGTTAGGAGATACAGTCTGAGCAATGCACATACAAGCTGCATGTAACTACCACAACCAGACTGCCAAATAACCACAGGTGCCAGTCTCCACCTCACTTTTCTAGCAACTTTTTTAACAGATAACAGCTTATCCCAGATAAGCTCATAAAGTGATGTAACTTTCCCTCTGCAAGTTAATTTAGTGTTTTGCAAGTTAATTTAGTTGCCTATTTTGCAAAAAATACTACAAACAGCAGCATAAGCAATAAACTGGAGAGGCAGATTTTTCTACATCAATTTGCTAATGTACATACCACTCTGTGGGCTGTGAAGTGAATTGGTAAGACACAGCTTTTATTTAATGTCTCAAGAATCACATGGAGCTGAACTGAGCACAAAAGGATACATCCTGAATCATTCATGATTAGAACAACAAAAAGCAAGTCAAGTTGGGTGACATATAAACATGCATCAAGTCTGACACCTGATGAAGTCGATGGGTTTTTGTTAATATCAACTTACATCAGTAAGCAGGGGAATAGAAATGCACAGCCTGGAGATTACCAAAGTTCTTCAGTTGCTCAGGCAGCCACAAAGCTGCATCCTGCCCTGCCCTGACATATGTACCTGCAGAGCATCCAGAAAAAAGGCTGCAAGTGGAACTTAAAATGACAAAGACTGGCTTCAATTTCCCTTCCTCAAAGGCAGCAGGAAACACTTGCTGAAAAATCAGACAGAAATGAGTAAAAGGACACTGCCACAGGAAATGTTCTTTCCATCAGTATAGCTTTGAAGTTCTCTTTAAGGTACTATGCCTTCACCTACAAGCAATCCTCAGCATTGCACAGCAATATTTTTTTAGTGAAACATATCCTCATTACATAGGGATGAGAAGTTTCCATCACTCTCTACCAATTTTTTAAAAAATACAGAAAAAAAATGTTTTAAGCTTATAGACCTATGGCAGCTTCAGCTCCAAGTTCCGTATTTTGCATCTGTCCCCTATCTGCAATTAGGTCAGAATTTCACATTTCAATCTTTCCCATAACTGCTGAAAGACAGCAGCACATGCATAGTACTCTACTACTAAATTTCTGCCCTTCACACACTCTGCCAAAGCGTCTGACCACAGTTCTGCACCTGCTGGAAATGGCACAAGCCAGTCTGAGCCTGTCCTTGCAGCTATATGCACACATTGGTTTTACACTCCAGTTTTAATTCAGTTGGTGGAAGAAAAGTCTCCCATGTCTTTATTTACAACACAGGCTTTTTATACTTTGTTTCACAGACAGGAAAACTAGAAAGGAATTAGAAAGGAGTTAAAAACGAATACTGCAGATCAGGAGTTTCAATGTTTTATCATGAAAAATTAAACAAAGGGGGGAAAAAAAGACTGAGAGTGAAAAAACCTGTTCTCAGTAGGTCTGTATTTAACTTGAGGTGGTGACCTTAACTGCTCTGAAAAAATATTAAGGGGGCAAAATTTCACAGAAAAGGTGAAAATATCCAGCATTTTAATGTAAAATAAACCATGCTTTTAAAATTTACACATGTATGTTGTGCTTACCAAACAGAGTTCTGATTTTAAAAAAAGAAAGTTACCATAAAATGAACACTGCAGTAATTTCCCCACTACAAAACAGAACTGCCAATGTCCACTTCTAACCCTTGCTAGAACTTCACCTTCTGCAAATACATACAAAGGAAGACTCAGAAACAGCTATAGGTACCTGTTAACCTTCACCCACTCTCTGTATTATGGTTACACTGTTTGCTCTGGAGTAGTATGCTTCAAATGTTGATCACTTAGAAGCTGACATGCTACCAGAGCTGAGAACTGCAAAGTTTGTGAGAGATTTCCAGTTACACCTGAAAAGTTACACTTCACTGTCTTGATACTTGCAGGAAGCCCTGCAACCAGTGGCAACAGACAATGGTCAGTCAAGAAAGAAAATTAAGTTTCTCCAGCAAGTATTGTGCTCTTACAGGTTTTAATGAACTACATAAAACCAATCAAAAAACTGATAAAAGTAACAATCAGAAGTCACCCATAAAAACAAGCAATACAATGTGACTGCTAAACTCAAGTTTATTTTCTTCCAAACTCATCTGGAAGCAAGGAATCAGTCCTTCTGCATCAGGAACAACACCACTATTTCTCTTTCACCTTTGGTGTCTTCTGTTTACCTGTCTCAGACCTGCAGGTTATGAAAGGTAGAGCCCCCCATAGTTTGTCTGATTCGTTGATTGCATTTGCTTCCAGAAAAGAAAATACTAGGAATGAACACTGATCTATTTGGTGGATTTGTTGATTCCATTTACAAGAATTCCCGGAGTGCTCGAACACTTTGCTGAGTACTACCTTCAATCATTTACCTCTTCTTCCTACCCATCAATTTCACAATACATCACAAACAGTAATCAATTAGCTCAAGAAATAAAAATATTTATTTAAAGGAAATAATATGATAACTCATTTTCCATTAACAAGAAAAATGAGCAATATTCAGATGCAATTTCTGCAGATTGACACAAGAGATTTTAGTATTTGAAACAATAGACAAAAATATTGTCCCTTTCAAGCCAATACAGAACAGCACAATTTTAACATCTCTGAAAGAGATGAAAAAACAGTGCAGTGGATTCTGTGGCAATGATATTATCAAGTTTCAATTTTGAATCCTTACAAAGACAGAAATTTAAATAAGGTCTGTTACTCTCTCACATTTTAAACCAAGTATAATACCTGCTAATTCTTTCTCAAGATAAAGAAATTATTCCTACTTTATCAAATCCCAGTTGCTGGAATAGAGTGATCATCAGTGAAGCAGAGTACATTTAAGACACTTTTCTCCCTTTCTGATCTAAAGAGCTTTTTGTTTGTTAAATCAACACACTAAAGTTTACTAAAATACTAAGAGTGTAGAAGTAGGACACATTTTCTCTTACTCCAAATTTAAATGCAAGTTTCAGCTTCAGGTGTTGGCTCATGATTTCCTCATGCGTGAGATGCAATAACACAGACCTAGAGAAGCACCAATTGAAAACTTCCTGGTAAGGGCAGCTTGTCACTAGGAGCTTACACCAGGGATGACAGCCAGTGAGGATCCCAATTCCCTTTCTCTGGAGCATGTTGCCCTGAGAGTACAAGGGACAGTGGCACGGAGCTGGGGAGCTGAGCAGAATATCCAACAAGACTTGCTGCAGCAACCAGCTCAACAAGAGGGAATTACTGATGCAGTAGAATACTGCTTTGTGAAGAGGAATAACAAAAAAGAATGCAGTTCCAAATCCTATTGAGAATAAAATATTGATATGAATTGTCATTGCTCATAATTTTAATCATTGCTCATCTTAACTACTTCTGCTGAAAATAACTGTTCAGATTTCAGCATTTCTGCAATTAGGATTGCATGCTATTTTTTTCATTCTAAGTGAAGGACAATGAAAGAATAGGTAATTTAACATATGAATACATAAGAAGTGGTAGTTTCACTAGGGAAATACCTTTAAAACAATCAGGTAGTTTACAATTCTCATTTTAGCCTTCCTAAAAAGACACATTTGCAAAGCACAAGCTAAGACATTTGTAAAACATGCATGCTTAATATGTTCACACAAATTCCCTTGTCCAGGGCAGTTGGATACACTAAGTACATCTTGACGTTCAACTCACTTTCGTGGCATTCCCCCAGTAAAAGTCCTACCAGAACAGACAGAATCTGAGCCAAGCAACACCTAAAGACATTTATCTTTAAATTACATCAGCATTATTAAAGTTTTCACACACTTCATCTAAAAGGGATTTCAACATAAAATAATTTTTTTTACAGAAAAGTAAAGTTTAAGACAATGCCATAAAAAAGCAGAATGGAGCAAGAACTCCTCTCTGGTATGGAAACGTATGTAACTCCTGTGGGATCATCCTTTGTGGAGAGCTACTGTGAACTGCACTAATTTCAGACAAATGCTCAAGACACACCATATGTTAAATGTGCTTTTCATGATACTACACCTACAAACTCTAATAAGAACATCTAGAACATGGAAAATACATCAAATGTAAGCAAATATAGGAGGCAAATAATTCTCCAAACAGATTAACCATGTGATCAAAGCAATTCTCCTTAAACAGGTTCTTATCAAAAGAGGCATCAGTCAGAACAAGACTGTTTCACAAAGCTGTACCAGTTTCCCTTACTATAAATACGTCTGGGCCACAAACATGGATTACACACTCACCAATTATGATGTACTAGGCATAGAAGAGACTCTCCCTTAATCCCGCTACTCTTGCTTGCCCCATCCTTCTACTGACAACATTTTTGTGGGTATGTGATAAACTAAGCATCATGATTGGTTTAACTAGCATTTCAACTAGCCTTTAGAGCCACCTGTTAAACAGCTGGTAAATCAAATCACCAATACCCAACTTCACTGTGAATTCAAAACAATAAATAAATACTGAAGCTAGTGCAAATTAGTGGCAGACATATAAAACCAGTACTGGTCAAATGAAGAAATTAAATACTGTGGTCAAAACTGTGAAGAAAAACCCATACTCACAAAACATTGTATGTTTTTTCAGTTATAGCAGACAGAATGAGAGACAGTAAAACCACATTTCCACGCCCTGTTTGTTGTGGATTTAATGTGTTTCTGGTTTTTTTCACATGGAATAATTCTATGGTTTACCAAAATGCAGTCTCCAGGTTTATTTTATATTTAGCTTGCTAGGTCTGTAATCTTGCCACTCTTTTAATCAAAATGGTTTCAGGTGAGCATTTACATGAAAAATATTGAAATTCAAATCCTAACGTTTTTACCCACAAAGGTTGGGCACATTCTTGTTTATAAAAAGGTATGTATAGTTTGTGCATAGTTTTGCACGAACTATGATAATTATTCCTTTCTGTAATAGCAGTTTCCCATGACAATTAGAGACTTAGTTGTACTATTCTGTCTGCATTAGCAATTTGCCAGAAATACAAGAAAGGTAACCTTAAAATAACTCAACTACCCACCAACAGTTTGCAAACCTGCTTATGTAAAATCATCATCTGTTTTCCACAAAAGAAGCAGAAAATGCTGGGAGAAGTAGAATGGAAAATGGGTTTGATGACAAGCAGATAGCTCAGACTACGCTTCCTTTGTGTGAGTTTCAGTGAAGATGAGAGAGTATGTTACAAAATATACTTCAATATAAAGTGAAATCAGACTAAAATTACTGATTTATTTATTGAAATTTCAATTTTCACTACTGTAACACACCAAGTGCGGGTGAAAGCAAGGGGAAGAGAAGTGAGAAAACTTTTATGCCACCAACAAGTCATACAGTTACTTTTATCACCACAAGTATAACTTCTGCTCCTCAACACAAAACCAAAGTTGCTTTAAACTAGCTACAGAACAACCCAAGGAGCTGGATAAATACTCAGCACAGTAAAACGCTGCAATTCTTCAGTTATTAAGACCTGAGCAAGTCTGCTCAAGAGCAGTTAAAGGACACCTGCGTGTACCTCAGTTGTACTCTTAAATACCATCCACATGCACCAAACACTACTTTATCTTAACTCTGTACTTGTAAACAAAGTATTCAAAATAGATGCCATTTTTTCTGCAGTCTAAAGCAATACAGAATTGCTCTCAATATCCACCACAGAACCTGTGTAGGGCTCGTGTGATATGGCTGTAAATCAGACTTACTCCAGCTCCACTGACTAACCTAGACTGTACACTGAGAGATTTTGTAGTTTTGTTACATTCGTAGCTGTTCTGCATCCAAAGCTGACTCCCTTCTAAGGGAGGGTAACCACAATAGGTAGAAGTAAACTGATGCTTGAATACAGAAATATGTGCTTTACCACCTAAATCCATCTAAATGCTTCACCAAAGTGGAAAAGCAGAGCAGTGCTTTAGTGGAGAGAACTAGATATCAAACCCTTCTTTTATATTGTGTTGAAGAGAGTCCTTAGACTAGCACTTCTTTTCAAAAGTTCAACTTGCGTTAATGCTCAAATTACATTTACAGCTTTTCTCATGTAGTGTATTCATATACTGAGGAGTGATGATTCAGTCAAAGCTGAGATCCCCAACACTTAATATGAAGCTGGTTTGCCTAATCTTCTGACATCTCACATTATCATTACCTTCCTTCATTCAAACTCTTCTCAACTAATAAACCAAGAAAGAGTCTTGAGGAATTCATTGTCTAGTGGGCAGGTAAAAATACAATCATGGTAAAAAAAAGAGATCGGGAAACTAGCTATTTGAGATCCTGCCTCAGCCGAATTTTGCTTAGTTCCACACAGAACCACCCAGAACAGCAAAGTGTATCAAAACCCCTATTTTCCCCAACTGTACAATGTAATTGCTCGTACCAGAGAACCAAGATCCCCCGGTGCTGCAACCACAGCATGTATAGCTATATGCATGCATTGTGATGGTTTGGGCACACAGGTGGCATGAATACTAACTACAACAAAGGTAAGAAATGTTGTTTTGGTTTTCCCCAAAAAATCCCACCCTAGTAAAAAAGCAGTATTACTGCTTTATTATTACCATTATTACCCCATTTCCATTTCAAAGTGGAGGACAGAGGCTGAGAAGATAAACTACCACAGGCAAACTTCCTCAATACAAACTGAAGCATTGACTGCATGACCACTGAAAGGTACATTACTGGAATCTGTTAATTGCAGCTGGAACAGAAGACAGCAGAATTCACATGGGAAACAAAAGGAGGATAGAACTGTCCTAGGAAAGAGCACTCTGCCCCAAGCATACCATCCTATTAGATAAACACAGACACCTCGAAGTGACTCCCATGTAATAGCATCTCACCTCCCATTTTTTAGCACACTGCTCTCCAAACAATCCCCGGTGGTAAGGACAATGCTTCAGGAAACAGTATCACAGTAATTTCACGACCATAAGGTGCACCGGACTATAAGGTGCACCCCCCGGGAGTCGGCAAATTTCGCAACTTTGTAGATCACACAAGGCACACCGGACTATAAGGAGCATGGATTTTTTTGCAGCGAGGCTCCGCCCCCAGCTCCCCCCGCACGGTTGCTGGTCGAGGCCCTGCCTCAACCTGGCAGCCACTGGCCCCTGGGCCCACCTCCACCCTGCAGGGGTGGTGCTGTGAGCCCCCCGGCCCGCCTTCACCCCGCAGCCATGGCCCCCGGGCACGCCAGGACCCGGGAGGGCCGGTGCCGTGGGCCCCCTGGACCGCCTCCACCCAGCTGCCACGGCACTGTCGGCTCCCCCCAGGGCTCACAGCTCACACTTCCGAGGTGGTAAATGTCGCAACTTTGTACATCAGATAAGGCGCACCGGACTATAAGGCGCACTTCCGGATTCGGGGGAAAATTTTAGTCAAAAGGGTGCGCCTTATAGTCGTGAAATTACTTCTACTTCCCAGACAGAGATCTGTAGCAGTGAAAGTCACAGGCAAAGTCCCCAGAAGATATGTAATGGGATTTTTAAAAATGTCTTAGCAGAATAGACATGTCATTCTGCAAAAAATTAGCAAGAGACAAATACTCATGAGGATCTTCTAGAACGCCTAAGCACACGGGGGGCTTCTACCCTTACTTATAACTTATGCAAATGTAGCTTCGCATTCCAAAAAAACCACAGCACACTACCAGAAAAATCCCAAACTACTGTCTTCAGCCTCTGGTCTCCCTACTCAGGAATGACATAGTGATGAAGTCACCAGAAGTGCATAAAAGTTTCCATCCTCAGCACTGAAGCTACCCACTAATCCTGCTGAGTTTCTGGCTTAATAATAAGTTTTTTGCCATACAGCTCACAACTCAGCCCTGCAAAAATCTTGTCCCTGCAACTCCCGCAACTCAGAGCTTCTCCAGCCATGTTCCCCATAGAGCTGAGAATCTCTGCCAGCATTATTCACACACAAAATACAGCAGCAGCACATTAAAAAATGTGGAGATCAGAAAGACTTCTGTGTAACAGCTTAGTGGTTAAAGAGTTTGGTCAGACTGATATATACATTACTTACATTCTCTCTTTACTTCTCTTTCCCTGTCTAACAGGTTTTTGTGAAAAGCGGAAATACTCCCAATTCTTTCCCAGGAAAAGGAAAGTCACTTTTCCAGTCCCTGCTGAGAACTAATGTACATTAAAAAAAACACCATAGCCTAACCATGTAAATAGGTTTTGGGCAGAGACTCCAACCCAGTCCAACTCATCCAGCTGACCAGAGTTCTTTCCAGGAGGGACAGCACAGCATACATCTTTCCTCATCAGCTTTACTGGACAATTAAGAATCTCACACAAACCAGTGTGTTTTCTGCTGGCATACCAGTCATTTTCCTGGGAGAGAAGAAACACGGCTCTTGCTAATTGACAAAAAAAAAAGCTGAACTAAGATTAATCAAGACTCCTGCCTTCTGCAGCTTTTTTGTTTAAGAAAAATCCATACTATGTTTATACTTTAATACAAACATTAGGTGCCACTCTTTGAAAAGTGATTCTGAAACTACTAAGCCAAGGCAGCATGCCCTGACAGTACCAACTTTGGTGACTTCAGGTAATGAGAGATTTTTTAGATACTCCTGCAACTTCAACATTCCCCTATGAATTACACTCCATACGTGCTAGATTTCTTTGTACCATGCTGAGTCATGTAACTCACACCACACACATCAAGCATCTGTCTGTCCTTGTTCCGCAGCTCAGTGGTGCAGAAGTGCCCACAGCATTGCTCCCATGTCACTGGAGAGAGTGGTCAAAGCAGCTTATCCAAAGTCTCAGGGAATTCCTCAATAGCATAGTCAAAAAACCTGCACTAGCTTCCCTCCAAGCCCCAGATCCTGGTAGCTGCATCTCATCCACCTGAGAGCTTTCTGCCTTGCTTTATGTTAATACAGAGAGGCATTTCCTGTGTCTACAGATTTTCAGGCCCTCCAGGTCTGTCACAAGCTTAAAAAAACCCCTCTTGACCCTTAACGCAGCACATACTTACAGTTGCATTTTTCTTTGAAAATGTGTAAACTAAGATTATCCCAGGATTTTTTCACCTACACAAAGAGATGTTAAAAATCAAGGCTTCAGAGGAAATACACACTCGAGTTCCAAGCACAAAAAGAGAGTTAGCAGCAACTAAACAAAGGACAAAAGATATTTCCCTGCATTCATAAAGCCTCTATGTCCATTTGACTGAAAGAATATTTGTAAAAAAAAAATGTTCTATATGCAAAGAAGCTAGACATTTGTCTCTGCAAAGAAAAGTCTTTTGTCTTTCCATGGAAGAAGGTTCTTTAGGTGCATAATAGCAAGGCTGCTAATGTCATTTTTAAAAGCATCTTGTATACATGCTTGAAAACTCATCCTCAAAGAGAATCCTACAACCTCAGAAAGAAAAAAGCAACCACATGTATGCTCATGGGACCCTCTTCTTGTACAGTCTAGTGGTGTTGCTGCTTTTTACATCTCTATATACATGATCAAACCTAAGAACAAGAACAATTTTTATCCGGTAGGATTGTGGGTTTAGAAAAAATGTCAGAGAGAAACCATGCCCCAGCAACTTCTTGGATGTCACACGAATGCAATTGTAAGACCTTTTCTTATACTGCCAACAACTGAAATAGGATGCATTTTTCGGTGTCACTAGCCTATAGAGATAAACCAGGGACCTTTGTGGGGGAGAAGAAAACTCACTGCCTTGTTACCTACAAGATACAAATGGAAAATGTTCTATTTATGTTCTTCACATTTAAGACACGTTATTAGCTTGTTTTCCACTTCTAGAAAGAACTAGGTGAGATGCAAAGGAAGCAGGGTATTACTCCTGAATTAATTAAACCAAGAACTTATACACAGTTTACTTTTCAAGAATAAATAGATAAAAAAACAACACTAACATAAAAAGTCCTTTGACAGTTGGGTGAAGTTGCCAAGGATATTTCTTTAATACAGCAAATATGCAGGAAAGCCTCATTGATGCTTGATTTTGATGTTGTTGTAGATATTGTTTAGGTTGAGACAAAAAGAAAATACACATCTTGCCACCAGAAATTAGAAAGCACTGATAAAAACTGCAAATAAGCAACATGTTCAGACTGCAACAGCCTTCTGCAATTAGGACAGAAAGTCTACTGGTCAAATTGAGTGTAAGAATAGAAAATCTATCCTTTGTTAACACATGGAGACAAGCATACAGGGAGTGTTTTATGCCAAAAGTATTTCAAAACTTGTGTTATTCAAGACTGTGGATGTGTATTTCAAGAAGAGGCACCTACTTTTTATCTAGTCACATGCTTTACAAAATTACATAAACCCGGTATTAGTGATGTAGTAGCCAACTCTCTTTTACACATCAGCATAGTGCCATCATTCTAAGAGAGCACAAAGAAAGTGGGTGGTTTTCATATGGAGTCAGTGGTACCACGGGGAAGTAGGAGATGTGAGATGAAAATCAATTAATCAGCTTCCTCCAAACATTCCCTTTTCTTGCCTTCTCTCTCTTTCCTTCTCCAAATGTTATCACAAGACCTCTGCCATTTCCAACTTCTATCTCCAAATACAATTAACAGAATAGCAGACAGGAGGACAAGCTCAAGTATCTATGGTGTTATATCTCCTGGTAACCTCTGGAGCATAAGTACAAAGGAAACTCCACAGCAGTTAAGGCACTGCTGGACCTTGTTACACAGCAAACAGGGGTTTGGAAGGACTCCTCTTCCTTCCACAAAAAACACATATTCATTCAACATTCAGTGATTCTCTAGAATCCCTCATCTAATAAGTAAATCTTAGATCACACCTCATCACATACATATCACCACCATTTCAGTGAGAAACAGAGGCACAGAAATGTTAGGAGATGTTTGCAAAGGGCTGCAGAGCTCATAAACTCACAGTGAGAGAAACCCCAGCTGGTAACTTGTCACACGCCCTAAATTAAAAATGGTCTCTCCCCTGGGTCTGAAGCAAGCAAGCCCTTGGATAAGCATCAGCAGGTATGTAGAGTAGGAAACAGAACAAACAGCAACACTGCTTTTCTCTGCAGATCCATGGTGCTTCATGAAGCACAACTACTTATGCCTCCTGCAGCCACCATAAAAATCCGGTGGAGAAACACATTCCTCTTAACTAAAACCACAGCACAGTTTGGCTCAGCTGCTGGACTCAAATACCCACATGGAGTCCATGCCGCCACTGGCTTCTTGGGTGTCATGCAGCAAGATGGTGGCTTGTCCACCTCAAACCTAACACAGGCTCTCCCAAGGCAGACAGGTGAAAACACATGGACACGCACTGTCAGCCACAAGAGTGCTCCCTAATCCAAGCCTTAGCTATGCTGCAACAGTTGTTCTGTCTCCCTTGCACTTATTAATAGGAAAGTATAATTGGAAAACAGCACCGTGTCTTCAAAAAGAATTTGAGGATCATTTCAGATATGAGGCATGGTTTCTTATTCACCCCTGTAAAAGGGTAGAAAAGGAGAAAAGTGGCTATCCAAGATAAAAACTTTGAGCAAAGATTTCTCTATTTTCCCACTGGAAAGTAACATTTGAATTGTATGATAAATAGGAGAAATTGGTTTACCAGCATATGTAGGTTACTTAAAAAGAGAGATTAACCAGACATCCAAATATTTTGATCTGGAAGCCCCGTTGTCTATCTCATTATAAGGAATGTGCAAAAATGAAAATCCATCTCTCCTGCCAAGAAGTAAAAAAACTTGAGAAAGAAAAAGTGTGATCAAAACGTTTTCTCTTTCTTAAGCCCCAGCTAAAAGCTCACTCAAGCTGGTCTTATGAATAATTTTAAATAATACTATCAAGTTAACATGGAAAACGACAGTTTCAGCCATGGAGCAACTGTCAGTAACATCCTGTAACCCTGACTTTGCCAACTCAGAGGTCTGCACCATCCCACAAGAGTTCTCCCACCCTCCACAGGGATTTTATCACTGTGCCAGTTCAGTGGGCTTCAGGTTACCTCCTCCTCCCTCACCCCCAGCTGAGGCTGTTGCTGTAACCCCATGGGCACCCCTGAGCTCTGAAACCAGCTGCCTTGAGGACACAACAGACCCAGGCTGTACCTTTCTGCTGTTGTTCCTGGTTTCAAAATTGTTAGTGTTAAACTTCAAAAGCATTTGCTGTCACTGCCTGCAAGTACCACAATATTTTATTAAGTATTTGCAGAGAAGCATGTATTGGCCTTGCTCTGATTTGTTGATTTAGGATTCAAAGTAAGAAAAGAAAGGTTATGATCCCGTTTGCTCTCTGAAGCACTCTTCTGCTATAGTACATGTGCACCACGGGCTACACCTATACTGAAGTGCAGGAGATGTCTCAGCAGCACCTTCGTCAGGCCCTCTCTGTGGTGCTACCCCATCACTGGCTACTCAGTCCTAGGACAATCATTTCTTCCTCGTGTAAGCTAGAATGGGGTCAGAGAGTGGTTCCTCATTTGTAAAGTCTCCAAACAGCCAAGCCACATCCATAAGCAGACAGAGTAACATAAAAGAGGTTTTCTATACTTTAGATAGAGGAAAGAGCAGCATTTTTAAAAATTAAATGCTCTCGGTAATCATACACAACACGCACACAATATGTAATACATACCAAACAAAATCTAGTGGCAGAGCCTAGTGTTATGCAGATTATTCATAATACAAAGGGGACAAACTTTTAGTTCTGCTCAATTGTGAGATGTTCCAACATGGTTTTTAAGCAAACACATGAAAAAAGAAAAGCACACATTCTTACTGCCAGTGTTTCACATCCCAAATAACAGTGAAAAGTTTTTCTCCTTTGAAGAATGTGAATCTCATGCAGCAAATGTCAAAAACCTCTGGTTGTGTAAGATTCTGCAGAGAAGCCATTTAAATAGACCAAAAGAAAGGTCAACTTAGAAGATCCCCACTCAGAACTACATTCTCTGTTTCCTTCTAACAAATGAAGAACTATCACCACCGTATCTCTGCCACCTTATGACACAAAAACTTAATCAGTTCCAGAAATATTCTTGATATATTTTCAGATTGCTAATATTTTTCCTTAGAAGAGTACAAATCACACTTCCTGAGAGCAGGAAATTATGACAAAAAATTGTCCGTTGTATCTCATACTCTACTCCATTGGCTTTATCCTGATTCTTGGTATGCTTTACTCCTTATTTGCAAAAAACCACCACAATTATGGAAGAAAGAAGAGAGAAATCTAAGAAGCATGAGACATGAACAGTTTGGCAGTTTAAAATTAGAAGGTAAGTAAAAGGAACTCAACTCATTATGTTTATCTCATTATTAATTTTCAGCCAATCTCATGATATTCCAGTGATTGGCATGATTTAACATTTGGTGTCGGCAATACAGCATACCATACAACTACATAACCATAAGGAGACCAATTCAAGTTTACTATGGGGATAACTTTTATTTGTCTGACATTTGCACATTTAATTGTCTTAGCCACAATACCAGTGTTCAATACCAGAGCATTATGGACCCCTCCTAGGCTAAGACAGCCATTTTTATGCCTAAATCCTATCCATGGAGGCAAGAAATCACTATTTAGAGTTCTATTTATTATTTGTGACATATTTCAGTTATATTTTAAAATTACTATTTAAACAAAAGAAATATGGACATCTGATTTCAATATTATGCCAAAACCATTTCAAGTACACTGAACTATAGGCACGGCCACCACGAAGACAAATAGTTATCAGGGGAAAAATTCCGAGAAGCACTTGAAGTAGAATCATAGAATAGACTGAGGTTAAAAGAGACCTTAAAATTCATCCAGTTACCCACCCCACCACAGGCAGAGACATCTTCCACTAGGTACCAGTGGAACTGCATAACTATTACCTTGAACCAAGACAAAATCTGTAAGAATACAGATAAACAGAAAGGCAAGCATGTATTCTTAAAGCGAATTCATATTACTGGATTTTAAAATAAAGAATTATTTTAACTTGAACATTCAATTCCTGACATAGAACAGTAATACTTGACTTATCTTCCAGATACACTTTAGTCACCTGCTAGTTAACACAAGTATCGGTTGATAATAACCTGCGTTTCACATTATCCTCTTTGTTCTGCTCCCGCTGCACCTGCTGGATAAACACGTCTTCTCAAAGTCAGTGACAAGATGAACACAATCTGCAGACCACAAAGGTAACTTTTTTTAACAATTACAATTGCGCTGTTCCACATTTTTGACAAGCCCAATTCTCTATTACATCCATGAACAGTACACTACAATTATCCATAAAAGAAAGAGAAAAAAAGTACGACCAAATTGATAACTGTGAATTCTCCATGTCTGACAGCCTCGACGTTAAAATTTTTTCACCAGTTATAATGCACCAAGTCTATGGTATTCAATGTGCCTGACCAGTGTAAGCAGCCCCTTCACACTATGGAACATAAATCAAAATCAGAATCTTAAGGAGCTTACAATGGCAATTATTTCACAATGCCTGAACCCTTATGTTTGAAGTTATTTCCTTAACTGAGACAAGCAGGCAAACACTTTTAACCAGCTTTACAATCAGCTCTGCAGTCTTAATTCTACTTTTGTAATGTCTGTTTTGCGCAATGAAAGAGCTCCTCTAGGAAAACTGGTAATGAGATCAGTGAGTGTATAACAAAAACCTGCACCACAATGCACATACACAATAGGGCAGGATCAAGTTTACACAAATGCTGTAAAGCCTGGGCATCCCAGCAAAGCAATACCTCACTCTGAAACCTAACTGCTAATTAATGTTTTTTTCCCTGTACTGAATGACCTCAGCACTTCTTTTTTGCCCCTGGAAGGACAGGAAATCTCACCGCACAAAATGGTGTAAAAGCTACATACAAAATGGTGACACAGCTTGTCTCTCTCAGCGGATAGTAAGTCCTGATGGTTCAGGAGGAGCCTTATGCCTGTGTCATATTCCCAGCCACACCGGACAACCCAAAGAGCAGTGGTGCCAGGCAGGAGGGGAGCTTCTCACTGCAAAGGTACACATCACCTTTTGCCCTCTTTCTGCCTTCCTTCTCTTCTACCACTGCTCAAAAGGGGCTGGGAATTCTCACTGGAACATTCTCCCTTATTGCAAGTTCCTTTCAATAAAAATAAAAAAAAATAAAATTCAAGGATTTTTTGTACGGGAAACTGTTAGGTGACCACCAACACAGGGTCACCACTGGCCTCCTCTGTAATTGCAAGTCAGCCCATGAACTAATACAGTCAGTGAGGCAGCATCCTACCAATTAGTACCTTTCAAAGACAGAAAAGTGCTTTTATGTTTAAGCACCGTAGAGCACAGCCTTTTGCCAGTCAAAACAAAGCATATGTCTTAATTTAAACATTTGCTCAGCATGTTTTGTGCTACTTCCTGTGTCTTAAGCATCTGTCTGAATTTCCCTAAACAAGTGGGAGAAAACGACACTTTCTTTTGCTGATGAACAGCGAAACCTGGATGATATGGAAGTTCTTGTCATCAGGCGTGCTATTCTGCAGTTGCAAGGGGAAAGGTTATTTCAACAGTAACTCATGGAGTAGCAGCAACAACAAACTTCCCAGTAATTACCAGGACCTCTCCACAGAACAGCTGCCTAACAGCTGTGACGAAAAGAAAGCACGGAATCTTGTTACAGAACTTAGCAGTTATTTACTTAGCACATAAAAGGTTTCTGGTTTCT